>NW_023657691.1:15000-17500 GCF_015228065.2 Penaeus monodon
GAAGAGAAACGATACTTTCTAGCACAGCGAAATTTGATAAAGAAGAAAAATAGCGAAAGACATAGAGTTAAAAGATACGGAGACGGTAGTGAAGGACAAAAAACAAAACACAACAAAACAAAGGAGAGAAAGGAGGAAACAGAGCGATGACGATATTAAGGGAGGGAGGGAGAGAGGGGGGCGAGGAAAGCGAGATATATATATATATATATATATATATATATATATATATATATATATATATATATATATGTGTGTGTGTGTGTGTGTGTGTGTGTGTGTGTGTGTGTGTGTGTATGTGTGTGTGTGTGTGTGTGTGTGTGTGTTTGTGGTGTGTGTACACATATACATACATACATATATATGTATATTAATATATATATATATATATATATATATATATATATATATATATCATCATCATCATCATTAAGGGGCTAACGCCGACGGGGGCGCATGGCCGCATCCACCCTTAGCTTCCAACCACGAGGGTCCCTCGTGGCGAGTCTCCAGGCAGACACTCGGCCCATCTCTAATTCTTCGCGACAGGTCTCGTCGAGCTGCCCAAGCCATGACTTCCTGTGTCGTCCTACAGGCCTCCTCCATCCAGGGTTGTCTTGCAAAGAGACAACCTGATGGGCAGGGTCATCCACAGGGAAACGAACTAGCTGCCCATATAGCCTGAGTTGGCGATCCCGGATTATGCAAGTAACAGGTCCCATGCCAGTCTCACGGTGTAACTGTCAGTTGTACACATGGTCCTGCCAACTGTACCCTATGATCCGGCGAAGGGACTTCCAGGTTTCGCTTCTATAGAGCAAAACTGGCAGTATCAAAGCCTTGAGGACACTTAGCTTGGTCCTTCTGCATAGGTATCGACATCTCCAAATGCTCTTGTTGATCGAGTTCATGGCTCCTGTTGCCAGACCATTCCGTCTATTGACTTCTTGGTCTGACAGCCTAGAGATGTGGACTGCACTGCCAAGGTATGTAAAACTCTCTGTAACTTCAACATCCTCACTGCAAGCAAGGATCGACTGAACGGTTCCCCTAACAGGCCCCTAAAGTCCTGAATCTTGGTCTTAGTCCAGGAGACCTCTAGGCCAAAGGGCTTCGCCTCATTGCCAAATGCATCAAGACCCGCCACCAGTGACTCCAGGAACTCAGATAGGATAGCAACATCATTGGCAAAATCAAGGTCTGAGACCTTGATATTGCCCAGCATTGTTCCACACTGACTTTGGCTAGTAACTTTGCCCATTATCTCCAGTCCATTCTGAGTGGTGGTTGCACAGATGGTTCAGAAGAATTTGAACACTTTGCCTTTCAGCAGTTAATTGTCAACAATTCTGCACCATCCACGATCCCTTGTTCCCCTTCAGGGGAGGATGGACCACACCCTCACACGGGTCAGGGGATGTCAGATTGCAGAAGTAGTCAGACTGAGCAGCCGCATGGGGTTCAACAGCCTTTGCAGTTCAGCAGGGGTAAACACATATGCATCCCAAACTATTCCCCTTTCCTTGGAAGGGTCGATCCAACCCTTAGGGTAGGAAGGTCCTCGCTGAGGGGGCGTACAGGTCATGGACTGTTGTCCAGGCAAGTAGGTTCACCCACAACTGCCATTAGCAGTTCACGAACCCACATATGCCCGAGATTCCCACTCTACTGATCGGAAATGCCATCATACCCCCAAGGAGGGAGAGTTCCTCTCTGAGGGGTGAGTCGGACAGGTCTTGTAAGAATCGCTTCCCATCCAAGCTAACTGTTCCTGTTTCTAGCATGTCACAACTCTCCAAAATACTGAGTACCATTCACGAACCCATTCATGCATTTAATGATCCTCCATCGATGATCCGGGCTGCAGGTCATCTGAGGAGGGCTCCTAGAGTCAGCTTTCCATCAGGGCGGTTGGTAAGGCAGGGCCGAACAGGGATCCTCTTTACCAAGAAAGCCTTAGACCACTGAGGCAAGATTCTGATGGAAACTGGGGTTCCTAATCACCTTTCAGTGCCCAGAACTCGGCACCATGGTAATGCAGATCTGGAATCCTCCATCGTGAGCTAACAAGAATGTGGTCAATCTCCTTGGCCACTGTACCCGTATCGCTGTACTATGTCCAGTGATGCGGGTTAGAGCGCTGGTTCCAGGAGCCAGAGATCTTTTGAGACCTAGCAAAGTCCTGGAGAAGGAAGCTATTCTCACTGCTGGGATCAGCTCCCAAGCCATGGGGGCCGACAGACATCTCATAGCCAGCTCGGTCACAGCTGGATACCGCATTGAAGTCACCCAGAACAATGCAAATATCTCTCCAGGGGCAATTGTCTGCCACAGATGTGAGTTTGGCACAGAACGCTTCTTTCATCGAGTTTACAAACATCGATAGGAGTGTAAACAGCAATAAGAGACATGAAGCCAAAGGCACGCTTCAGTCTCAATGCCATATTACACTTATCAACCTGTGTCACCTCAACTATTGAGGGCTGAAGTCGGCTGGAGA
>NW_023657691.1:22500-40000 GCF_015228065.2 Penaeus monodon
TTTTTTTTTTTTTTTTTTTTCTTTTTCGAGTCACCATCTCTATTACCGGCACTGACTTGGGCTGGCTTGGCCACCCAGTGGCTGGGCAGGCAATCGAGGTAAAGTTCCTTGCCCAAGGGAAAACAACGCGGCGGCCGGGGACTCGAACCCTCGAACTCAGATTGCCGTCGTGACAGTCTTGAGTCCGACGCTCTAACCATTCGGCCACCGCGTCCCCATATATATATATATATATATATATATATATTATAATATATATATATATATATATATATAATATATATATGAATGATGGAATAATGCAATACCGCATTGATAGAGATATATAACAATCGTCCCTGACATCTAATTATATCACTCCGTATGAAACGGATGGCCATGCTAAACCAACATGCCACTAGACCCATAAAAATAGTGTGCAATATAGGTCTATATAGCTCCATAATCATATACCTATATAATTATACATGAGGAATAATGCAGGTTTACAGACATATCTGGACTCGTGGACATGACTTGGTTTAAACAAGTCAATCTGAGGTATATAACGGGATCCGTGCAAAACATGCCACACGACTAGATGAGTATGCAAGTTGACTAGCTCCATACATTACTGTCTGTAGAGTTAGATGATAGGAGCCTTTTCAACCTGTGATCCTGGGATCGGGATTGTTTGGATATTCTAAATCAATATATATATAGGAAATATATATATTATGATAATAATGCATAATATATATAAGTTTTAGAAGCTATAATCCTCGTCTTCTCTTCTTTTAATGGCGTTTCCGTGGTTTCTACCTGGAGTGCCTAGGTCGAGGCTTGGTCAGGGATGATTTTAGATTGATATATATATTAAGGCGTGCCTATCTGATAACTATCATATATTCGGAGATATATCTATTATATGAATATGATAATCTACAATAGTATGGGATTGATATAGAGTTCCCTTATATAGCCTTTCTATATAATACCTGATGTGTGTGGTGTGGTTGCGTGTTAATCGTGTGCCCGGATATTTATGTGTTATAAAAATTATATATATATATATATATATATATATATTATATATATATTAATATATTTATATATATATATATATATATATATATAATATATACTGTTTTATGTGTGTGTGTGTGTGTGTGTGTGTATGTGGTGTGTGTGTGTGTGTGTGTGTGGTGTGTGTGTGTGCAACAAAAATAATAATATGTAAACAGGCTACAACAGCCAGTCTATTCTTGCTTTATTAGGGAACATTCTCATTCATACTTTTCCTGCTTATGTGTATAGCATTTTCCTCTCCGTCTCTGTCTCTCTTCTCTCTCTGTCCCTCGCCATGGTGCCCGCTAAACGGAATGTAACATATATACCAACCGGCTTCTGATAATTTCCATAAATTAATCAAGGCATGGCAAGTCTGTACCACTCAGTACCATACATCTTAACGTCGCATCCAGTTTTTTGTCATATACATGTAAGCTAAAACTCACTTGAGCACATAGGACTACGCGATGCCCTTCCCCCCTGCCTTATCTGATAATGCTAATGTCCCCCGCGAGGCAATATTCCATGTGGGCTTCCTCCACCTTCACACACCTCTTCGGATTTCATTATATAATGTGATTCCTTCGAATGGTAGTTGTGTCTCGGACGCAAACTTCATTTAGGTATTAAAAACCTTTTGTGTTAATTTGTATCTTATTATCATCATCACTGAAAATAACACTGGTGTTCCTGATACGAAGAGCCATTGGATTTTATCTCTAACGACATGAGTATTATCTTGTGACCATTCTTCAGATAAAACAATGAACCAACGTACTCCGCGTAGTTACTATTATACCTTCCCACATCCGTGTATACTAGTATGTATCCATACATATACAGTGTACATATTGTTGTAAGTGTGTGTGTGTGTGTGTGTGTGTGTGTGTGTGTGTGTGTGTGTGTGTGTGTGTGTGTGTGTGTGTGTGTGTGTGTGTGTGTGTGACTTCCGATGTATCATACTCATTCGCTGAAGAAGTGAGACGAAGCCTTGATGATATTAAACGATCTAAAGATAGTGCATTATTCTTTCATCGCTCGTTTAAATCTTGGGTTTCTCCATCTTGGGTTTCTGTAGCTTACATAATGTTCTTTATAATTAACCAGAAAGTGTATTTACAAATCGATAAGTATTTAGTTAGAGTATAGATACAGCAGTAAAAGTAATGTTACATAATGATAAATCATGTCAGTTCATTCACATATACCACGCATATTTATGA
Organism: Penaeus monodon; assembly: GCF_015228065.2. Classification (NCBI taxonomy): domain Eukaryota; kingdom Metazoa; phylum Arthropoda; class Malacostraca; order Decapoda; family Penaeidae; genus Penaeus; species Penaeus monodon. The sequence goes on from NW_023657691.1 coordinate 24,774, forward strand.
ACATTACCCAGCCTATCTGTGATGTGAGCGTATACTAACTTTTGCGTTCGTGAGTCTACAGGACAAATGAGGTGCCCAAAATGACAAAAATTATCGCCACCAGATCTCTGAAATCATCTGTGCGGTTGCTGTTTGCAGCTTTCCTCTGTGCATCCTCTCCTCTCCTTTCAAAGCATCACGGCCAGTGTAAGTTGGCCTCTGATATACACCACCGTGCATCTCTCGCCTTGTCACTTCTCGCGTGTCTCCCCGCCCTGAGTCTCTCCCCACTTCCGTTTCCTCTCTTTCACCCCGCCCCCCGCACGCACTAGCAATCCCTTACTCCCCAGCGAGACAAAAACATAAGGAAACATAAAATCGCCGACGATAACGGACCAGAAAATGATTATTGGAAAACCTGCACGTTATATCTCCCAGGGCAATAACATCTTTTTGTCTTTTTCGTATCGCTTTCCTGCTGTCATCTGGGGGCCGCCAAAAAACTGTCTGATATCGCTGGCATCTACTGTATAAAGTTGGTAGTAATCCTGCTTTTGAATTTTTGCTTCCCCTTTGTCTTCCGGCTCATCTGTCCTCGTTTATCAATCATCATCTGTCATTATCCGTATAATTTTTTACCACTTTTTGATTGCAGGAAATTTTTTGAAAAAACAGGCATGTTTGCATAAAAAAAAACCCAAGTCCTTGCTTCGAGAAAAAGAGAAGAGAGAGAGAGAGAGAGGAGAGAGAGAGAGAAAAGAAGAGAGGAGAGAAAAGGAGAGAGAGAAGAGGAAGAGAGAGAGAGAGAGAGGAGAAAAGAAGCAATATTGGGTTTCACTTTGTTTTTTAAAATGCAGTTTGGAATATAGGAATTTAAATGTTTGTTTTTCCCCTGTAGAACAAACTTTGCAGAAAGGTAAAGCTAAATTAAAACATATCAATCCCAGAAAAAAATTTTTTGCCTGGTTTGAAAAATGGCCCCCCCGGGTTTGCACTTACCAAGCATGATACGCTCCCAACTTTTCCCGCTCCCCTACGTAACGACTTTTTTATACACTTACAACTTTTAAAAAATAATGTTCTTGAGCTCAGAAATTTTTATTATGATACTTATAGATGACCGTTGGTAGAGATTAACAAGGCAGCTCGCTGGTGTTAAAGCTGGTGATGGGATGATTGCAAAGCGTGTTGCTAGGGGTCCTTTAAAGTTCTCTGGTCTCGTGTGGGAAGAATCAAGAGAGTTACGAGAGAATCTGACGGGATATTACTGGGCACAGTCAAAATCTAGGGCATGCAAAAGTCATCCAGTCCACAAACAAATTTGCCAAAGGGTCCTTATGGAAGAATTTCCTGTAAGGCGAAGCGAAAAAATACACTGCGAACTAAACTTGACAAGGGGAAGGGAAAATAAACCAATTTAATATTTTTTTTTTTTGCATGGCTCTCCAACGATCTAGAGAAATGGCATTTAATTCCCCCCCCTGTGTTGACTCATTATGTAGAATGTTGTGAGGAAAGTGTGGAGGAATAAGCAAAATAATAGGTCGTCATGAAAGCATTCTAGCTAAAGCTTTTCATGATGCAAATTAGACGATTTATCCTTTTATACATTTTTTCTAGAGAAATAAACCGGTACCTCTGCAAAGTATTGCATTTAAATTAAAACTTCTTTGACAATGTACAATTTTAAGTCTTGAAAATTGTTAATAATTTGGAAATATCCTTTAGTAATGCTTCCCGAGGCACTCCCCCACAGATAATAAAAAGAAGAAGAAATTAGTATTAGTAATGCTGAAATACACAAAAGGGTAGATATACCGTTTGTCTTTTAACGAATCACCGCATAAACAGATGAAGTGATTGTTTTACGAATTTCCCGTTTAAAAAGATAAATCAATATATTTATATTTTCATATTTAAAAGAAGAAATTTTTGAAGCTTGAAAGAAAACAAATTCGCGTGTGTTATTGTTATCAAATATGATTAATTTACTTTGTTGCATTAATTTTGAATAAAAATGTGCATATTACTTTGGTAAAGCAACCAAACCTTTATTAAATCTTTAAAAGACGGCGAAAATTAGTGACACTCTAGAAATGGTTAACCATAATGCTTTCCCACCCCCTACTCCCCTGTCTGCCATATGAGAGGACTATGTTTTTTTCCCAAATTTTCCCCCTCCAGTTGAGTTCGTAGAGTGTGGACGGCGAGTTACCAAAGTGTTGTTGAATATGAAATACCCGGCCCGGAAAAAAAAAATGGCGGCGTTAATACTGTGGGGGTTTGTACATGTATTTTCAACCATGGGGGATTTTGATGGGCGTGGAATTCGCTGGCACCAAAGTCCGAGAGGAGGAAAAGGTATATTTTAGGTGTAGGGCCCCTGGAACACGGAAAGGGGAGCAAAAGAATTACAAAATTTTATATATTATATATAATATATATAATATAAAATTTAAAATTAATATATATATATATATACATATATATATATATATAAAATATATATAAATACATAATATATATATAATAATATATAATATAATATAAAATTATATATATATTAACCATGATTTTTGGTTAAGATAGATAGATAGATAGTAGTAGATAGACAGAAAATTTAGATAGTAGATAGATAGTTTTGTAGATAGATGTAGATAGTAGATGACAGATAGATGATAGATAAATAGTAGATAGATGAGATGAAACTTTATGGTGTTGTACTTCTTTTTGTTTTTATATATTAACCTTTTTTTAACATAACTATACATCTAATCTATATCTATATTTATTACTATCTATCTTTTATCTATATTTTAGCATAGAAAAAAAATACAAAATATAAAAAACCCATACATAAAATTATATATATTATATATATATATTTAATATAAATATTATATATATTTTATATATATATTGTATATATATTTTATATAATATATAAAAATATAATATATATATATTTTAAAATATATATATTATTATTATAAAATATACAAAATTTTTCTTCTTTTTAAGGGGTGGGTTTCATATTGAGCCCCCCGTGATCACAGCATGAATTTGATTGTATTTTCTTGTGATGCTTTGGAGTGGTACTGTAGGGTCCCAGTTCCTTTCACGGAGATGCGGTGGTACCTTTTTGGGTAATTATTCTCTCTTTTACCCCGGGTTTGGGACCGCATTTTGTTTTGGGCTGGAGGGGCCCCCCAATGGGTGGGTAGAATCAAGGTAAAGTCTTTTCCCCAAGGGGAACAAGCGGCGGGGGTGACTCGAACCCACGAATTCAGATTCCGTCGTGACAGTTTTGGGTCCGACGCTCAACCATTGGCCACCGCGGGCCCCGACGATCTGGGCTTTTATGATTTTTTCTTTGCAATTTTGGGGCTGGTTTGCCATTTCCTTCCCCGTGTTTTTATCGAGTCCCCATCTCTATTTACCAGCACTGATTGATTGGTTGGGGACCATGGCTAGGGAGGCAATCGAGGTGAAGTTCCTTGCCCAAAGGAAAAAAACGCGACGGCCGGGACTCGAACCCCGAACCAAATTGGTCGGACAGTCCTGAGTCCGACGCTTAACCATTTGGGCCACCGCGGCCCCCATATATATATATTTTATATATTATATATAATATATATAATATATAATATATATATAAATATTATATATAATAAGTAAAAATCACACACTTATATATATTATTTAATTATTAATATTATATATATATATAATTTCACCCCGCATATATATATATATATATATATATATTATATATATATATTATATTAAAAAATATAATTTAATAATTTTTCTTCTTTTTAACGGAAAGGGTTTATGTTGACCGCCGTGGGGCACAGATGAAATTAAATTTTAGTTTTATGTTTTGATGCCCTTTGGAGTGAGTACGTGGTAGGGGCACCAGTTCCTTTCCACGGGGGAGTGCCGGTGGTACCCTTTTAGGTAATATTCCTCATTTTTCCGGGCTTGGGGCAACACTTGACTTGGGGGCTTGGCCCCCCATGGTAGTAGGCAATCAAGGTGAAGTTCCTTTCCCAAAGGGGAAAAACGGGCCCCCCCCCCGGCGGTGATTCGAACCCTCGAATTCAGATTGCCCTCTCCCACGCTCACCTTCGGCCACCCCGGGCCCTTTACGATCATGGGTTCCATGTTTTTTTTAGCAAATTTAGAGCGGGGGTTTGCCATTGCCTTCCCCCGGTGTTTTTTTTTTTTTTTTTTTTTTTATCGAGTACCATCTTTTTACCCCAACTGACTTGAACTGGCTTGGGCCCCCATGGGAGGCAGGCAATCGAGGGAAAGTTCCTTGCCCAAGGGAAACAACGCCCGGGGTGGGCTCGAAACCCCCGAACTCAGATTGCCGTGGACAGTTTTGAGTCCTACGCTCTAACCATTCGGCCCCCGCGGCCCCCTAATTATTATATATTAATAATATATAATTTATATATATATATATATATATTATACATATTATATGTATGTATGTATGTTTATATAAAATATATATAATATAATAAATATATATTATATAATATATATATATATAATATTATATAATACCAAAACACAAAAACCACACACAACACCATGCGCACGCGCATTATATATATATAAATTTTAAAAATTTTATATATATATTATATTATATATATATATATGTTATTATACACAACACACACACACACACACAACACACACACCACACACACACACACACAATATATAAAATTTTATATATTTAATATTATATATATATATTATATAAAAACACACACACACCACACACACAACACATATATAAAATATATATTTTAAAATAATATATATATATATAATATTATTATATTATATATATAATATTAAAATATATATATATATTAATATATGTGGGTGTGTTGTGTGTTGTGTGGTGTGTGGTGTGTGTGTGTGTGTGTGTGTGTGTGAGTGTGTTTTGTGTGGTTGTTTTGATACAACAACATATATATATATATATATATATATATATATTATTATATATATATATTTTATATATATATATATTTATCTATTAATATACAATTTCAAAAAAACAAAGACAAAAATATATAATAATTATATATATATATATATATATATATATAGTGGTGTGTGTGTGGTTTTGGGGTGTGAGTGCGTGTGTGTGTGTGTGGGGGTGTGTGTGTTGTGTGTGTTGTGTGTGTGTTGTGTGTGGCGCGCGCCTGGTGCCCCATACACAAGACACAATACAGACAGTGTCCAAATAAGCCTTGGAATGGGAAATTGAATGCTAAGTTAAAGCTCATGCAAAACGGGGCAGTGGGCCCTTTCCTCCAGTGGGGGAAAGGGCTGCATTAGCGTTTCCAAACCCCTACAGTTTACGAGCAGGTGCTATTGATGGATGGGGGGCGATCAAGGCGTGGGACACCTAGGGGTGGGCGACACGACTTGGTGGCCCCGATGGGGTGGGAGTAAAAATGGGGGTGGGGAAAATAACATATTTCGTATTTTTCATCACAATAAAAATTAAATCGCAAAGCATTGATCCACACTGACACTGCTGTGAAAAAACACGACCCCTTTTTTCCAATGAGTGATAATGGAATACATATAAACATGAACCACAGGGGGGAATGGTATATATACGGCGTGCAACATACTACAAAACACACCACACAAACGCACACACGCACACACAAACGCACCCGCGCAAAAAAAAAAAAAAAAAAAAAGCACAAAACGCTATTCCCCCTCCCTCCCCGGGAGGCACTGAACTAAGGTAAAGGGCATACTTTAAAGAAAAAGCAAAAAATTCATACCCCAAAAACCAACCTTCTAGTTTTTAGTAGCCACTCACACCACGTCATCGCGCGACCTTAAAGCAATCCGGAGGGGTTCCCACCGTTTCCCTGTTTCTAGAAGAGGGCTTAGCCCGCTAAATTTTAAACGCCTGAAGGTAAGACAACTTAACACTTAAAAACTTTTGAAAATATTCCCTTTTATGAGTTATTTCGGTGTGTGTCTACGCAGGTTTTGAATATATACAGCGCGCATTGACAATGTCATTGGTTTCATACCGTGCTCTAGAATTAAATTCGTAAAGAATCTGTATTCAGGTAAAAACGTTTTATTTCATATATAAATATAAAGGCAGCAAATATGAACATTTTGAGATAAAAGCATTTGCTTCGTAAAAAATTGAAATAAATACACATGATAGATCACACTAAAAACAAGTAAATTTCAAAATAAAATGCATATAATATTTATTATAATATATTTTTATATATATTATTATATATTTTTATATATTATATATATAATTACAACACACACCCACACAGACATTATACATATATATTTTATATATATATTATATAAATTATATATAATTTTATATAATAATATAATTTTAAAATATATTATATATATAATATATAAAATATAATATATATATATATAATTTTTATGTATATACTATATATATTATAATAATATATATATAATATTTTATATAATATATTATATTACTTTTAATTATATATTATTCATAGCTTCGCTGATGGATCAATCCTTTCATTCTTAGTGCAATCATGACACACGAAGGCTTTCTTGGTTATTGCCCCTGAATGCGCGATCTGATACTCTTGGTCGCAAATCTATCCCCGAAACGCTAGTGCACTTCCTTAGCCTTCGTGTTCGTTCTTTCATATAAATAACTCGGATCAAAAGGGTAGTTGCATCGGTCCTTCAGTCCTAAGCCTCCGTTATTTGTGTACAGTTACCTGGCCAAAGGGGAAAATAGGGCGAGGGATACACCCCACGTCACTTCCTTTTATTACAACAAATAAGGCGTTTCTTATCCTCTCTCTCTCGTTCCTTCTCCACATCACTCAGGGTTGTTCTGAGGTTAATCCCTACGAAGGAACATCATGCATACTAAAAAATAAGGGCGAGGGTCGGCGTATATCTTGGGAGTATCAACTAAACCTTAGCTGGTTTTCCCACTTTCGTCGGATCAAAAGGCCCAAAGACGGGGGCGAAGGGGACAAGGCAAGTTTGGACTCAACTGCCTGTCCTTATAAGAAATGGAAAGAAATGGAGTTCCTTACAACACGAGAACTTCATCAAATACGAATTTTTGTGTCTATGTATCTTTATCCTTGTTCATTTAAGGAGATGCCTTCATCGAAACGGTGTCGGAAGGCAAAGGGCGAGAAAAATATGTTCGCTGAAATTAATACGTCTCATGTACAATAATGAAAAGGAAAAGGGTCGTAGTCGAATCCGGTATTTGGTCCATACAAACCCATTGTAAAACGGTGTAAAAGTGTTTGATTTCCCCCAAGAATTGAATAAAGGAGATGCCCAACGGTGGTGCCTCGATTACTTCGACTGGCGCGCTGCGGTGGGCGTGGGAAGTGCAGCAGGAGGGGGGAGGGCGCGTGAATGCTGATATTGTAGGTGCGTGGGAAATTTTGAATGGGAAAGGGAAGGAAAATGAGTAGTGGAAAGTAAAAAATGGGAGTAGAAAAGAGAGAGCGAGCAGGAGAGCAGGTAGCTTGGGGGCAGCTTTAAAAAAAGTGGGGTGAAAAAAAAGAAAGAAGGAGAATAGATACGTATACAATATACGTGTATATATATGTATAAATAAGTAAGTAAAAAATATGTATGTGAATAAATATACATGCATATATATATACATATACATTTTATTTATCTATATATATATATATATATATATATATATATATATATTTTATAAGATAGATAGATAGATGATAATAGATAGATAGATAGATAGATAGATAAAAGATATATAGATATACTTATAGATATGCTTTATTATATATATATATATATATATATTGATAGTGATATATAGATATAATATATATATATAGTGTATATATATACATATAGATATGTGTGTATGGTGGTGTATGTGTGTTGTGTGTGTGTGTGTGTGGGGTGTGTGTGTGGTATAATTAATATTTACTATATGTATATTTGTATACACACAACAACGCGCACCACCACACACACAAACACACACACAAACACACACACACACACAAAAAACACCACAAAAAAACACACACAAAACACCCACACACCCACACACAACACACACACCACACACACACCACACAACACAAACAAACACACACACCACAAGAACACAACACACACGCATAATTTATATATATATTTATTAGTATATATATAATATATATTATATATATTAATATATAATATATATATAATAATATATATATATATATATACAATGTATAATTTAATATATTATTAAAATATATATATATATATATTATATATATTATTATAATAATAACCAACACACACACCAACACACCAACATATATTATTATATATTATATAAATTAAAATTTTTTTTATATATATATATATATATATATATATGTATTTTATTATATATAATTAATATATATATATATATATATATATATGCAAGTAATTAAATTTTAAAATATAATATATATATTAAATTATAATAATATATTATTTATATATAAGTATATGTGTAATTTTAATTTTTAATGTGCCTCATACACACACACACGTATATTATATTACTAATATATTATAAAAATATAATAATTTATTATAATAAAAATTTAATATATATATATAAGTAATATTATATAAAATTAATTATATATATATAATATATATGTTATATATATATATAAAAAATTTAATATATATATATATATAATATAAATAATATATACACACACACACACAACACACAAACACACACAACACACACACATAATAAAATTATATAAAATATAATATATATATTATAATATATATATATTAATTATATATATATATATATATATATATAAAATGCAAGTACATGTGTATATATATATATATATATATATTATTATATATTATATATTATAATATATATATATATATATATATAAAATATTTATATATGTGTGTTATATATATATATAATAATATATATTATATATTTAATTAATCAATTTACCTCTTTGGGTTGAAGAGAAATGCAGTACACAAACTGACAGTGTATAGCTACTATGGACGGAAACCTAAGCACCAACAAAGATATTGTAGTCTGGGAAATAAAAAAAAAAAAAAAAAAAAAAAAATCCAAAAAATTGTGTTACAAAACAGTTCGAAAGTTAATATAGGCTTTAAAAAACAGGCTCGCTTTTAAACGGGGAATTGAGACCTAAGGTTGGGTCAGTGACGACAACTGGAATAAATACAAAGAACAAGGTGGTTTGTCTCAAAAGGCATAAAGAATGAAGAACTGTTATAAATTTAAAAGAACAGCGTGCAAATTGAATCAAAACAAACACCTAGGGGGTTTTGAAAATTTATTTTTTGTTCTATAAAAAAGATTTATTCTTGAAAAAAAAATTAATAATAACGCAGAGAAATGTAAACAACCCCTCGTTCTCTTCACCTGCGATTCCACGGTGAAACTTTCCTTTGTTTTAGCGGAGGTGGTAGCATCGAAAGAAGTTTTCCGGACAAGAACTAAAACCAGCGGGCCACATGGCCAAGAAGGACAATAATAAAAGGACCCTTGCTACAGTGTCGGGTGTCTAAGGAATATGTACGGTGTGTCCCGTATAAATTTAGCTGCTTGCCCTCTACTGTTCGAAGTTAAACCCTCACCATTTTCTAACGTGCATAATTCCCGAGAATAAAAATGTATCGTGGCTAGCGACCTGTGATGAAAGGGCCCACGTGCAGCCAATTTTGTCTGAGGTGTCGTTAAATTCATGTCATCTAAATTCCTTCCTACAAAGCCCTTTTCCGGTCCTTTAGATTCCCGGGGTTAATGTGGCGTCCCCGGGAAGAAAAAAACATTGCGTAAAAAAAGAGGCTGCGTAGAAACCCCTCAACCCCCCAAGTCCTCAGCCACTACATGTAATCACACTTTACCTTTACTAATTATTACGCAAGAGAACAAAGGCGTCTCCACAGCTCCAAATAGTGTCCTTCAACCATCCACTAGTCGTTAATTTGCCCAATTTTCTCTTTCCGTGGGGCTTGCACGTCAAAGTCCTCCTGGGCCCTCGAGTGTCTCAGCTCCCGTGGCGGCGGTCGAAGGCTCTGGGGCGATGTCTGGCGGTGATGAGGTGGTGGTGAGGACAAGGCTGCGGCGGTGGGCAGGAGTGATGGTGAGGACAAGGCTGGGCTGCGGGCGGTGGCAGGAGTGATGGTGAGGACAAGGCTGCGGCGTGGCAAGGAGGAGGGGAGGACAAGGCGCGGCGTGACAGGAGTGATGTGAGGGACAAGGCTGCGGGGCGGTGACAGGAGTGATGGTGGGACAAGGGTGCGGGCTGGCAGAGTGATGGTGAGGACAGGCCCGCAGAAAACGACAGAAGCAATGGTGATAGCAAACTTGAAGAGGTGATGATAGGCAAAGGTGAACGAAAGGGGGACAAGAGTGAGGGTGGGGTCGAGGCTGAGGGAGGCACGGGATGTGCAAGGGCAAATCGAAGGGAGTTTCCGGGTGATGGTGAGTGTCGATCGAAGAAGGGGGGGCTAATAGTAGGGTGAGTCCCCAAATAAAGTAAAGTCGGGGCCGGGCTAAGGAAGGGGGCGAGGGGACAGAGAACTAGCTGTCATCGTTGGGGTTAAGCATGCTTCGTATTGTTTAACATTCGTAAAACCCTCTATAAATTTAATCGCCTGTGATAGTATAGTTTTAATATGAATAAAAAACGCCTTAAGACACCCCACACACACACACCACCCACACACACCACACACACACACACACACCCCACACACAACAAACACAAATAAAAATATATACACACAATGTAGTGCATATATACACATATGTATGTGCATATATACACATATGTATGTGCTATAACACATATGTATGTGTGTGTAAAAATTATATGTATTTATATATGTACAATGTATATATCCATCGGGGCCATGCGAACACAACCACACACCACACACACACACACAAAACACACACAACACCACAAACACACACACACACCACACACACAACACCCCACCCCCTCAACTCACACACCACATTATCATTAAACAATTTTGGGTAAACTTTATGTTGTATACCTATATTTTTTATACATTCCCTCCCTAGACAAAACTCACCACATAAAATAAAAATGAAAATGCTGTAGGGGGGGATACACCCCTTCCCCAGTGGTGAGGGGGCTGGGGCCCTAGGGGGGGGAACTTTTCAAGGTTAACGATTTAATCGTCCCCCTGCACTCGGGCAGACACCAAACCATGTGAGGCCTGTGGGGAAGGGAAACCACAGGCAGAATTGGGCCCCCCTCCCACCCCCCCATCTCCAGGGAGTATTCTTAGCCATCTCCAACCTGCTTCAACCTTTGGGTAGTAGAGATAACCCCGGGCTGATAAGTGATTAAGGCATACAAGATAACCGGTGGAGGAAGTCTGTGGGACGACCTAGGAGGTCATAGCTTGGGCAGCTTGCCATGAGAGAACCCATGGCAGGAAGTGAAGGTGGAAGCAGCAATTAGCCCCCGTCGGCATTTCCCCCCCCCCCCCCAATGATGATAATGTATATGTAAATAATAAGTATATATGTTATTATATATTGTACATATATATATTTATATATATATAATATATATATATATATTATATATATATATTATGTGTTTTGTGTGTGTGTGTGTGTGTGTGTGTGTGTGTGTGTGTGTGTGTGTGTGTGTGTAAAGTGTGTGTGTGTGTGTGTGTGTGTGTATGTATGTATATATGAATTTAGTTATTTATGTATGTATAAGTATATATGCATATAAAAATATGTATATATGCATATGTGTGTGGGTATATATATATATATATTATATATATTATATATATATATACACCCCAAAAATATAAAATATTTTTATATTATATATAATATATATATATATATATATATATATATATGTAGAAAATAGAATATTATATAATATATACCACATACATGAGGTGTGTCGTGGGGAGTGTGTTACATATGTATATATATATATATATATTTTATATATTAATATATATATTAAAATATATATATGTATTATATATATTTATATAAAAAAAGTTTTTAATTTTTCACCCACCCCCGGAATCAGTCCACTGCGGGACTTTAGGCCTTTTACAAAAAAATTTTTCAAATTGCCCCGGTTTTTCCCTTTTTTTCGTTTCCATTTTGGCCCAAAAATTTCGTTCCTTGGGCACCCCAAAATTTTCCCCCTTTGGCCCGGGCCCCCTTGTCCTCTTTTTGTTTCTAAAACCCCAAAATTTTCTGTTACTTTTTTGGGTCCATCTGTCGTACTGTCTCTGACATAAAATAAACCCTGCCCAATAAACTTTTTTCTTTTTGATGCTCACAGTATTTCCTCAATTTTTTGCCCTGTTCTCTGACCCAAAGGGTCGCTCTCATCCCGTTTTTTAAAGGTAATTCCCAGAAAGGAACCTTTTCCCAAATTCCCTCTAAAAGGACTTATTAGTTTCCTCTCCATTTTTTGGTTTGTATCCATTTTTTCTGATCCTAGGTCATAAGGGGGAGGACGCTTTACTTAAAAACTTTTTTTTTTTAAACATAAGGGAAAAAGGAGAAAAGGAGCTACTGTGTCTCCCGAAGGTGCCCCAGGCTAGTTGAACATCACTTAATTTCTTTTTTTCCCGTTAATGTCTTTGTCTGTACGAGTTGCCCTAGGTATATTATACTTGTCCCCCACCCCTCCCGCTCCCCTTGTAAAATGTACCTGTTCGAATTAAAAAAAACTCTACGGTTGAGCATGAAAAATTAGTCTTTTTTTAGTCTTGTTCATCCTAAGCCCCACTTTCAGTTTTTTTCCCTCTTCAGATGGGTTTATTATTTTGCTGCTTTCATATGCAGAGTCCTGAAGAGAATAAAAAATCGCCCAAATTTTTAGGGTTGTTTGGTATTCGTCCCTCCCGTTTTCTTTCTGTTCCATTCTAGCTTTTTGAAAATTTTCCCCAAGGCAAACTGTAAAAAACTTTTTTAGATGGTATCGCACCCCGCCCAACAAACCCTTTTTAAATTGGGTTTTTTATCGGGTTTTCCCTTTTGGAGTTTTTATGGTTGCAAATCCCCTCTTCGCATATATCATCTCATATTTTCAATATACTCCTCTCTCCCGTCTTCGAATGCTTCTGTACCCGTATTACACAAATCAAATGCCTTTTTGTAAAGAAAAAATGTCAAAACAGGGGTTTCCTTTTTCGTTTTTTTTTATCTTTTTGGTGGACTGTGGATGTGATCTTTGATGAGAATCCACTGCGAAGCCTCCTGTTCTCTGGGCTGGTTAGAACAACTGTCAGAATTGAAATTTGGGGATTTGTGGGCAGTTTGTAAACTGAAGGAGCTTATGGGGGTTTTTTTTAAAACCTTTTTCCCCCTTTTTTTGTATCAAATAATTGTTTCAATTTTTTTTTTTTTTTTTTAAAAAAGGTTTTTAAAAAGATTTTTTTTCCCTTTTTTTTACCCAAAAAAACCCCCCCTTTTTTTTTTTTTCCCCCCCCATAATATAATATAATATATTTTATATATATATTTTATATATATATATATATATATATATAATAATATATATTAAATCACATCGGGGTGTGTGTTGTTGTGTGTTTTTTGTTTAATATATGAAAAATAATATTATAATAAATTTTATTAAAAATAAATTTTTTTAAAATATATTTAAAAGATCATCCATCCACCTGATCGGACTGCAGCATACTGCAAGGAGGGCTTGAGAGTCAGCTCTCTTAGGGCTTGGTAGGCCAGGCGAAGGGGGGGTTTTTTTTTGCGTCGTTTACCAAGAAAAGGACTTCAACCTACTCAGCAAGATTCCTGATGAACTGTTCCTTGTCCCTTCTCAGGAATGTCCAAGCCCTACGCACTATGGAGTGATGCAAGACTGGATTACCATTCAGTCGAGCCTTGTGACATGCTTCAGTGGCATTTAATGTCTCCAGTGAGATGGACTCCTGGGCTGCCTCAAGTGTTACATGCTTGAGGAGCTCCCACAGAGTAACTGGGTCCATCAGGTTGTCGAGTTCTGTGAATCGGTCAGAGATGGCCATGGTGAACCCACGGGCCCACACTCCCCCTTCCTTTAGTTCTGTCCAAAATGAAACACCTTAGAGTGGCCACTGGATGGGACAGAGAGTTTTTGAAGGGACCTGCAGGGTTAGCCATAATCAGCCTATGGTCAGTGCCACAGAACTCGGCACTCTGGTAAAACCCTGCAGTTCTGGAGGATCCCCATCGTGTGCTAACAAGAATGTGGTCAATCTCCTTCGGCCAGTAACCGTATCGCTTTACCAGTCCAGTGATGCGGGTTGGGAGTGCTGGTTACAGGGAGCCAGAGATCCTATTGAGACCTAGCAAAGTCTGGAGAAGGAAGCTATTTCACTGCTGGATCAGGCTCCCAAGCCATGGGGCGACAGACATCTCGATAGCCAGCTCGGCACAGCGGTACCGCATGAAGTCACCCAGAACAATGCAAATATCTCTCCAGGGGCAAGTGGTCTGCCTACAGATGTGAAGTTTGGCCACAGAACGCTTCTTTCAGCGAGTTTACAAAACATCGATAGGAGGAAACAGCAATAAGAGACATGGAAGCCAAAGGCACGCTTCAGTCTCAAGTGCCATATTACACTTATCAACTGTGTCACCTCAACTATTGGAGGCTGAAGTCGGGCTGGAGATGGGCTAGGCCTACACCAGGGAGGTGGTGACCATTGCTGTGCCCGACTCGTAGTACCCCACATGAGTACCCATATTGATCGTGCCGTTACCAAACTCACCTCCGAGCGAGAGGGCAGCCACCACAAAATTCCCAGCCGCTCAATTCAACGATAGCAGAGGTAACCGCTCATCCCTGCCGCAAGGACCGGATTTTCAAGCACCTAGCGGAAAGCTAGCAGGAGGTCTAAACACGGGTGTCCACTCTGGCGTGCACCCACCTTTGGCCGCCCCCGCGGACGCTGCTCCAAATAAAGGGGTGTCGGCAGGGCTGTGCCTTGTGTGTGTGTGTCCGCCCTGGGGGTTCCCGCAGGGCATTTCCCCTTATACAAGCTTCAGACTGGGTTGATTGCTGCCAGGGCGCAGGACTGTGACAGTAAAACCCCCGGCCCCATCTTGCGCCCCAACATTTGCCCTCCCACGGGAT
>NW_023657691.1:45000-67500 GCF_015228065.2 Penaeus monodon
ACAGTCTTGAGTCCGACGCTTAACATCGGCCACCGCGCTTCCCCATCATATATATTATAGATATATATATATATCTCCATCCTTTTTTTATCTTTATATATATATATATATATATATATATATATATAATATATGAATGATGGAATAATGCAATACCGCATGATAGAGATAATAACAATCGTCCTGACCAGGCTCGAACTTAGTTCACTCCGGGTATGAAACCGGAGGCCCAGTGCTAAAACCCAACCATGCCAACACGAACCCACTAAAGGAGTGTGCAACTAGGGTTCTAACTAGCTCCATATACTTACCTATTACTCATACATGCGTAAAGATAGCGAGGTTTTTACCACACACTTTCCGTGGGCACTCGTGGAAAGTGATTTGGAGGAAATTCGAAACCGAAGTCAGATGTACTGAGTATATATATGATGGATGGAATAATGCAATGCCACATAGATAGAGATGAGCTAGTTAGATCTAGTTGCCACCACTCTTTTAGTGGGCCTGTAGGATGGTTAGTACTGGGCCTCCGGTTAGACCTGGAGTGACTGGTTCGAGGCCTGGTCAGGGAGGATTTTGTTTATTATATTATATATATATATTATATATATATATATATTATATATATTATATATATAATATATATATATATATAGATATATATATTCGTCTTCTCTCTTCTTTCTTCAACTGTGCTTTTCGGTTAATCATGGGTCGCGGTGCGGATCCTTTTTATCCACATCATATATTAGATTGGCAGCTTCGTATTAAGGCCCGGATGCCCTCCTGGACGCCCACACAGATGTCGGCGGTGGACCTAGCCCTGCCGGAATAGGAATACTCTACAAGGTAGCAGGGGATTGGAAGTGAGAGTTCCCTTCTCCTAGCCTTGTGCCTGAAGAGGAATAACCTAACGGCAAGCAGGGGGAGCGTTAACGTCATTACCCAGTGACACATTATATAAGATTGATATATATCATATATTATATATATATATATTATAAATATAATATATAATATATAGATTATAGATTTCTATACATATATATATATATATCTAGTATATATATATATATATAATGTGTGTGTGTGTGTGTGTGTGTGTGTGTGTGTGTGGTGTGTGTGTGTGTGGGTGTGGGTTTGTCGTGCTATGCAAAACAAAATTGATAAAACGTAGGCTACAAACAGCGACAAGGCGTCTATTACATCGCTTGCTTTATGTAGGGATACATCTCATTCATACTTTTCCTGCGTGAGTGGTATAGCATTTTTCCTCTCCGTCTCTGGTCTCTCTGTCATCTTCTCTCTCTCTCGTGCTGTTGTCCCGCTAAACGGAATGAAAATATAGCAACCGGGCTTCTGATAATTTCCATGAATAATCAAGGCATGCAAGTCTGTACCATCAGTACCATACATGTTAACGTCTCGCATCCAGTTTTTTTGTCATATACATGTAAGCTAAAAACTCACTTGAGCACATAGGAATACGCGATGCCCTTCCCCCTGCCTTATTCTGATAATGCTAATGACCCCCGCGAGGCAATATTCCATGTGGGGCTTCCTCGACCTTGACACACCTCTTCGGATTCATTTTATACTGTGATCCTTCGAAATGGTCGTTGGTGCCCGGACGCAAACTTCATTTAGTATTAAAACTTTTGTGTTAATTTGTATCTTATTATCATCATCACTGAAATAAAACTTGGTGTTCCTGATACGAAAAGCATGGATTTTATCTCTAACGGGACATGGTATTATCTTGTGACCATTTTCAGATAAAACAGAACCAAGTTACTCCGCGTTAGTTACTATTATACCTTCCCCACATCCGTGTATACTAGTATGTATCCATACATATAACAGTGTACATATTGTTGTAGTGTTTGTGTGTGTGTGTGTGGTTGTCGTGTTGTGTGTGTGTGTGTGTTGTGTGTGTGGTTCGTGTGTGTGTGTTGTGTGTGTGGGTGTGTGGGTGTTGTGTGGGGACTTCCGATGTAGCACACTCATTCGCTTGAAGAAGTGAGACGAAGCCTTGATGATATTAAACGATCTAACGATAGTGCATATCTTCATCGCTCGGTTTAAATCTTGGGTTTCTCCATCTTATGTAGCCTACAAATGTTCTTTATATTTACAAACTCGTAAGTATAGTGAGAGTATAGATAAGCAGTAAAAGCAATGTACAAATGATAATCATGTAGCATTCACATATACCAAGATATTTATTGAAAATTACCAGCATATCGGTGATGTGAGGTATACTAAACTTTTGCGTCGTTAGTCTACAGGACAAATCAGGTGCCCAAAATGACAAAAATATCGCCACCAGATCTCTGAAATCCATCGGGTGCGGTTGCTGTTTGCAGCTTCCCTCTGGTGCAACTCTCCTCTCCTTTCAAAAGCAGCACGGCCAGGGTGAGTTGACCGGATCTATCGCCTTGTCACTTCTCGCGTGTCTCCCGCCCTGAGTCTCTCCCCACTTCCGTTTCCTCTCTTTCACCCCGCCCCCCGCACGCACTAGCAATCCTTACTCCCCAGCGAGACCAAAAAACATAAGGAAACAAAAATTCGGCCGACACGATAACGGACCAGAAAATGATTATGTGGAAAACCTGCAGCGTATCGTCTCTCCACTGACAATAAAACAGTCATCTTTGTCTCTTCGTCATCGCATTCCTGCTGTCAGCTGCGGGGCCCGCCATAAAACTCGTCGAGCATCGCTGGCAATCTACTGTCATAAAGTGGTAGATAATCCTGCTTCTTGAATTATGCTTCCCCTTTGTCTTCCGGCTTATCTGTCCCTTGTTATCACACATCATCATGTCATCTATTCCGATCAACTTTTACCACTTTATGTGGCAGTGCCTATTTCTTTGTACAACAGGATGAATTGAATAACAAATAACCCAAAGCTCTTGCTCGACAGAGATGAGAGAGAAGAGAGAGATGAGAGAGAAGAGAGAGACGAGAGAGAGAGAGAGGATTTCTGAGATGAGAGAGAGAAGAGAGGTGACTACACTCGCCGAGAGAGATGAGAGGAGAGAGAGGAGAGAGCAATATTAGGTTCACTTGTCTTAAAAATGCAGTTTGGAATATAGGAATTTCAATGTTGTTCCTCTTGTAGAACGAACTTCGGCAGAAAGTCAAGCTAAAATTCCAAACATATCAATCCCAGAAAATAATATTGCCTTTCGGTGAAAATGGCCCCATGCCGGCTTGACACATTACCAAGCCTGATACGCTCATAATTTCCCCCCCCCCCCCTGCTGCCCCTACGCTAACGACTTTTTTATTACACTCTAACAAACTTTGGAAATATATACTGTCATTGAGCTCAGAAATGTGTATTATGATACTTATAGATGACGCGTTGGTAATGAGACAAACAAGGCAAGCTCGCTGTGTATCAAAGCATGGTGTGTGATGAATGAGAAAAAGCGATGTTGCTATGTGTACCTTTAAAGGTAAACTGCGTTTCGTGCTGAACAGAATCAAGAGAGTTACGAGAGAATATGACGCGGATATCACTAGGCACAGCTCAAAATCTAGAGGCATGCGAAAAGCATCCAGTCCACGAACAAAGTCTGCCAAAGGGTCCTTATGAAGAATTCCTGTAAGGCTGACAGCGAATGATACACTGCTAACTAGAACTAGTACAAGGTGAAGCTGAACAATAAAACAATTTAAATATTTTGTAGTATTTTGCATTGCTCTCCACAACGATCTAGGAGTAATGGGCATTAATTCCCCACCCTGGTGTGTTGACTGCCATTGATGTAGAATGTTAGTGAGGAAAGTGATGGAGGACATAATGCACAATAATAGGGTCTGTCATGCAACGCATTTAGCAAAGCAGTTTCATTGATGCAATATAGCGATTTATTCCTTTTATACATTTTTTTCTTGAGCTAATATTAACCTGGTACCCTGCAAGTATTGCATTATAAAGTTCAACTCTGTGACATATGATACAGAATTTTAATTCTTGAAAATTGTTAATAATTTGGATAAGATACCATTAGTATATGCTTACCGAGTGCACTCTCAAACAGCTAATATTTAAAAAAAAAGAAGAAATTAGATAGTATGTTCATAAAATTACACGTAGCAGGTGATGTACCCGCTGTTCTGTTAACGCTAATCACGCATTAAAAACAGATGTAAGTGACTTTGTTTAATACGAAGTTACTGCTTAAGATAATTAATCAATCATATGTATAATATTTTATACTTCTAAAGAAGCAATTTGAAGCTTTGGAACAGCAAACAAATTCGCGTGTGCTGTATATGTTATCAAAAATATGATTAATTTACATGTTGCATTAATCTGAAAAACTAATGTGCATATTACTTTGGTAATATTGCCAACCAAACTTATTAAATCATTAATGACGCGCGATAATTAGATGACACTCTAGAAATGGCTAACCATAATGCCATTTCCACCGCCTACTTCCTGTCTGCCATTATGAGAGGATATTGTGATTCATTTCCTACATTTCCTACAGTTGAGTTCGTCAGAGTTGGACGCCGCGATGACCAAATTGTTGGTTGGAATAGAAATACCCGGCCCTGGGGAAAAATAAATGTGCCGGCGTGTTAATACTGTAGTGGGTGTACATGTACGTTCTTCAACCCATGGGGGATTGTTGAGGGCGTGGAAGGGTCGCTGGACCAAATACCGAGAGGAGGCAAAAGGTATCATTTAGGTGTAGGCGCCTGGGAATCGCCGGCAAGGAGCGAACGTATATACAGATATATATATTATATATATTATATATATATTATAATATATATATATATATATATATATATAATTATATTTTGTATATATATATATATTATATATACATGAGGTGTGTCAAAATAGATAGCTAGATAGCATAGATAGATAGATAGACAGATAGAAGATAGATAGATAGATAGATAGATAGGTAGATAGATAGATAGATCGACAGAAAGATAGATAGATAAATAGATTAGATAGAATAGAGATAGTAAACATGTATGTGGGTGTGTTCTTCATTTATGTATTTATATATTAAACCATTTATATATACATATAACATATACATCTATATCTATATCTAGATTATAATCATATCTACTAATGTATCTATATGTTTAGCATAGATAAAATATACAAATATATACAATATGAAACATTACATACATGCATATATATATATATACATATATAGATATATATATAGAGATATAGATAGATATATTTCTATGTATATATATATGGTATATAGATATATTATATATATATATATTAGATGATAGATGATGGATGTATATATATCATATATATATATACATAAACCACACATACACACAATTGATATTATATATATATTATATATATATATATATATATATATATATATTACTATTATATAGATAGAATATATATATACATATATATATATCATATATATAGATAGAATAGATTCTGAGTAGATAGATATAATATGACGAATACACACACGCATATAGAGATATATATATATATATATATATATAATATATATCTATATATATATATATATACTAATATATATATAATACATACCTATATGTATCTATATATATGATATATATAATATATATATATTAATATATATATACATATATATTTCTCTTTTAACGGTTAGGTTCATGTCTGAGCCGCCGTCGGTCACAGATGATACTTAATTGTAGTTTTCATTGTTGTGGATGCTCTTGGAGTGAGTACGTGGTAGGTTCCCCGTTCCTTCCACCGGAGAGTGCCGGTGGTACATTTTTAAGGTAATCATTCTCTTATTTATCCGGGCTTGGGACCAGCACTTGGCTTACTTGGCTGCTTGGCCGCCCAGTGGTAGGTACGGCAACAAGGTGAATGCCTCGACCAAGGGAAAACGCGGCGGTCGGTGATTCGAACCCTCGAATCAGATTGCGTCAGTCCGACGCTCTAAACCATTCGGCCACGCGGCCTTGACGTCAGGGCCTTCATGATTTTTCTTAGCAATTTAGAGCGTGTTTGCCATGCTTCCGCCTTTGTTTTTTTTTTTTTTTTTTTTTTATCGAGTCACCATCTCTATTTACCGACACTGACTTGAAACTGCTTGGCCAACCAGTGGCTAGGCAGGCAACGAGGGTCTCTGAAGATCCTTGCCCAAGGGAAACAACGCGGCCGGCCGGTGACGTCGAAAACCCTCGAACTCAGATTGCCGTCGTGGACAGTTTGAGTCCTACGTCTAACCATTCGGACCACCGCGGCCCCATCATACATATATATATATATATATATTATATAACTATTATATATATATATATATATATATATATATATATATAATATATATGTATACATATATATATGTATGTACACCACACATCCAACACACACACACACACACACCACTCATGCGCCCGCGCATTATAGACAATATATATATATATTATCATATATATATATATATATTTTACTACATAGATATATATATATACATATATATACATATATATATATATATATATATATATATATATATATATTACATACACACACAAACACACACACTACACACACAAACAAACACACCACACACACACACCTATATATATATATATATGTATATATTCTGAATATATAGTATATAGATATATTCATATGATATATAATATGTGTGTGTGGTTTCTGTGTTGTGTGTGGTGTGTGTGTGTGTGTGTGTGCTGTGTGTGTGTGTGGCTGTGTATGTATACATACATACATACATACATATAGTATATATATATATATTATATATATCAATATTATATGTATATATATATATATTTATAATATATATAATATATAGCATATATAGATATATACCATATATATATATCTATATAATATATATATATATATATATATACAAATATATATATATAGTTATATATATGTGTGTTGCACATACAACTCAGACACACATACAGAGCAGTGTCCAAAATAAACGGCCTTGGCAATGGAAGTGAATGCTAAGTTAATGCTCACTGCTTAAAGCGATAGGGCAGGCCTTTCCTCGCAGTGACGGGAAAGGCTGCATAGGTGCCAACCACTACATTGTTACGAGCAGGATGCTATTGATGGATGGGGTCGTATCAGAGGCGTGGTTTGACACTCTAGGGTGTGGCGACACGACGTTGGTGGCACCGATCGGGCGTGGGCGGTAATTATGGGCGTGGTGAAAATAACATATTTCGTTATGTTACATCACAATAATAATTAAATTCGCAAAGCATTAGATCCATCAATGACAATGCTGTGGAAATCACGTACCTTTGTTTTCCCAAATGAGGGATAATGGAATACAGATAAACATGAACCACATGGCGTGAATTGTATATATACGGACGTGCACACATACATACAAACAAACACACACAAACGCCACACGCACACACAAACGCAAACACGGCAAAAAAAAAAAAAAAAAAAAGCACACACGCTATTCCTCTCCTCCCTCCCGGCAGGCACTGAACTAAAGGTAAAGGTCATACTTCAAAGACATGAAAGCAAGGCATTCTAACCTAACACTAACTCGTTCTAGTTATTTACGTAGCCACTCACACCACGTCAGCGCGCGACCATTACATGGCAATCCGGAGTGGGTTCCGACCAGTTTCCCTGTTTTCTAGGCAGGTGCTTCAGCCAGCTAATTTAAGCGCCTGAGAGCTCAAGACAACTTAACACTTAAATAACTTTTGAAAAGATCTCTGTCTATGAGTATATGTTCGTGGTGTGTATACTGCCACGGTTTGAATATAACAGCGCGTCAAATGGACAATGTCATTGCGTTCACTACCGTGCTCTTAGAATTAAGACGTAAAGATATCTGATTACAGGTAAACACGTTATATTGCATATATAAGATAGCTAAAGGCCCAGCAAATATGAACATGTCTTGAGAGAACAGCAGCATTGCTTCGTAAATGAAATATTAATACACATGATAGATCCACACTAACACAAAATAATTACCTACATATATAAATGCAAAGATATATATATATATATATAGATATATATATAATATATTATATATATATATATATATATATGATATATTATACTTACACACACACACACACACACACCCACATTATAAATAATAATATATATTATACATATATATAGATATATATATATAATATATATATATATATATATATATATAATATATCTATATATATTTATATATGTATATACATATATATACATATATATATAGATAGATATATATATATAATATATATATATATATATCATATGCCTTCCTGATGAGATCAATCCTTTCATTCTAGTGACAATTAATGACACACGAAGCTTTTTCTTTGGGTATTGCCCCCCTGAATGCGCTGATCTGATACTCTGGTCGCAAATCTATCCCGAAACGATAGTGCACTTTCCTTAGCTTCCGTGCCGTTCTGTCATCTAAATAACTCGGAGTCAAAAGGGTAGTTGCATCGTGCCTTCAAGTCGAAGCCTCCGTTATTTGTGTACAGTTACTGGCCAAGGGAAATAGGCGAGGGATACACTCCACGTCACTTCCTGTTAATTACAACAAATAATGGCGTTCTTATCTCTCTCTCTCGTTCCTTCTCACATCATCAGGGTTTGGTTCGAGAGTTAATCCCCTACGAAGGAACATCCAGCCATACTAAATATAAGGCGAGGGTCGGCGTATATCTGGAGTTCTCAACTCACCTTAGCTGGATTTTAACACTTCGTCGGATCACAAGCTGACGGGGGCGAAGGGGACAGGCAAGTTTAGACTCCAACATGCCTTTCCTTATAGAAATGGAAAGAAAATGGAGTTTCCTGTACAACACGAGAACTTCATCAAATACGAATTGTTGTGTCTAGTATCAGTTATCCTGTCATTTTAAGGAGATGCCTTCAACGAAAACGGTGTCGGAGGCAAAGGCGAGAAAAATAGTCGATGAAATTAATGACGGGTCTCATGTACTAATAATGAAAAGGAGAAGTCGTAGTCGGAATACGTATTTGGTCCATACAACCCATTGTGAACGGTGTAAAAGGTTTTGATTTCCCCCAAGAATGAATAAAGGAGATGCCCAACCGGTGGTGCCTCGATTACTTCGACGGCGGCTTGACCGGGTGGGCGTGGGAAGTGCAGCAGGAGGGGGGAGGGGCGCGTGAATGCTGAGTATTGTAGGTGGCGGGGAAATTTTGAATGGGAAAGGGAAGGAAAATGAGTAGTGGGGAAAGTAAAGAATGGGAGTAGAAAGATGGAGATCGAGCAGGAGAGCAGGTAGATTTGGGAGCAGCTTAAAAAAAATGTGGGATGAAAAAGAAGAAAGAATAAGAAGGAGAATAGATACGTATACATATATACGTGTATATATATGTATAAATAATAAGTAGTAAAAAAATATGTCTGTGAATAAAGATACATGGCATATATATACATATAACATTATTATTTATTATATATATATATATATAGATTATATATATATATATATATATATATATATATATAATAGATAGATAGATAGCTAGATAGATAGATAGAGAGATAGATAGATAGATAGATAGATAATAGATATACTTATAGATTATGGTATATATATATATATATATATAATTATATATATATATATATAGATTTATATATAGATATATAGATATATATTAATTAATCATTTACCTTCTTTGTGGTTGAAGAGGAAATGCAAGTACACAAACTGACAGGTATAGCTACTATAGACGGAAACCTAAGCACCAAACAAAATATTGTAGTTGACGTAAAAAAAAAAATAAATAAAAAAAATCCAAAAATATGTGTTACCCAAAGAAGTTTCGAAAAGGATTAATGATAGGACTTAAGAACAGGCTCGCTTTAAAAACGGCGAGAATTGAGACCTTAGTGTACGGTCGTGACGACGAAGCATGGGACATGAATACAAAGAAGCAATGGGTGGCTCTGTTCAGAATGCATGAAAGAATAAAGAACTGTTATCAAATTACCAAGGAACAGTGCAAATTGAATCAAAAACAAACACCTAGCGGGTTGAGAAGGTTTATATTTTAGTTCTATACAAAAGATCGTATTCTTGAAAAAAAAAAAAATAACGACAGAAGAAAACGTTAAACAACCCCTCGATTTCTCTTCACGTCTGCGATTCAAAGGTGCACTTTCCTTTGTCTTAGCGGAGGCGGTAGCACTTCCGAGAAAGATTCCGGACAAGAACACAACCAGCGGGACACATGGGTCAAGACGAGACATAAATACAAAAAGAACCCTTTGACACAGTGTCTGTGCTAAGGGAATATGGTACGGTGTCCAGTATAAAATTAGCTGCGCTCTAGTTCGAAGTTTAACTCACCATTTTATAGTGCATAATTCCCGAGAGAAAAAATGTATCGTGGCTAGAGACGTGATGAAAGGGCCACGTACAGCCAATGTTGTCTGAGTGTCCGATATCATGTAATCTAATTACCTCTACCAAGTCTCTCCGGGCCTTCAGATTCCGGTGTTAATGTGGCGTGGCGGGGAATGAAAAAAAAAACGATTGCGAAAACAAGAGGGCTGCGTAGAAACCTCAAAACCCCCCAAGTCCTCAGCCACTACAGTAATCACACTTTACCTTTACTAATATTAAGCAAGAGAACAAAGGCGTCTTCCAACAGCTCATAGTGTCCTTCAACCATCAACTAGCGTTAATTTGGCCCAATTTCTCTGGCCGTGAGCTTGCACGTCACAAGTCCTCCTGGCCGTCGAGTGTCTCCAGGCTCCCGTGGCGCGGTCGAGCTAGGGGGCGAGGCGATGGTCTGGCGGTCGATGAGGTGGTGGTGAGGACAGGCTGCGGGCGGTGTGCAGGAGTGATGGTGAGGACAAGGCTGCGGGCGTGGCAGGAGTGATGGTGAGGACAGGGCGCGGGAGTTGACAGGGAGTGATGTTGAGGAACAAGGCTGCAGAAACGGACAGAAGCGAAATGGTGATAGCAAGACTGAAAGAGGTGATGGTGAGTGCAAAGAGTGAACCCCCGAAACCGGTGGACAAGAGTGAGGGTGAGGCGGAGGCTGAGGGAGGTCACAGGAGTGATGGCAAGGGCAAATCTGAAGGGCAGTTACAGGGGTAATGGGTGAGGGTCAGATCGACGGGAAGGGACGGACTGATAGTGAGGGTGAGTTACCCAATGAGTGAGTCGAGGGCAAGGCGAAGGGAATGGGCGAGGGTTGACCAGAGAAACTAGCTCGCTCATCGTTTGGGAGCAATGCTGCCTGTCATATGATTAACATTCGTGAACCCTCTAGATCCTTAAATAGCGCCTTGATAGTATAGTTTTTAATGCATTGTAATATTAATAACGACCTTTTAATGCACACACAACACACAATATACACAAACACACGCACACACATACACACAAGCAAACACACACACACACACCACACACACACCCACACACAACACACACACACACACACACACATAAATACTACATCTATACACCCATATGTATGTGCATATATACAATATGTATGTGCATATATACACATCATGATGGTGCATATATACACATATGTATGTGTTGTATATATATATGTATTTATCTATGTAATATGTATATACTCAGCATGCGCCATGCGCACACACACACACACACACACACACACACACACACACACACACAACACACACACACACACACACACCACACACACACACTCACACTCACAAAACATATATACATATTAAACACACTTGTGTATATACATTTTACGTATGTACTAACCTTATACGTTTTATTATACATGTCCTCCCACCTTAGAACAAACTCACCAACAATGAAATTATATAAATGACAAATGACTGTTAGGGAGGGATACGACCCCCTCTCACCAGCGAGTGAGGCGGGCTGTGGGTCCTATTGGGAGGGTAAACTGTTCAAGGTTAATCGAGTTAATCGTACGCCTTGCACTCTGGCAGACACCAAACCCAATGTGAGGCCTGTGGGGGCAAGAAACACACAGGCAGATATTGGTGCCACGCTACCACCCACCATCTCCAGCGGATATTTCTTAGCATCTCCCAACCGGCTTCAAACCATTGATAGTAGAGATAACACCGGTGATAAGTGTATTAAAGGCATACAAGATAATCCGGGTGGAGGAAGGTCCTGTGGGAACGACCTAGGAGGTCATAGCTTGGGCCAGCTTACCATGAGAGAACCCCATGGCAGGCAAGTGAAGGGTGGATAGCAGCAATTAGCCCCCGTCGGGCCATTACCCCCCCCCCCAATGATGATAATGTATATGTAAAATATATTAAGTATATATGTATATGTATATAATGTACATATATATGTATGTATATATATATAGTATATATATATATATACAGAATATAATATATATATATATATATTGTGTGTATGTATTATATATTTTCTATTCATATATAATATATATATATGTGTGTGTGGGTGTGGTGTGTGTGTGTGGGTGTGTGTGTGGTGTGTGTGTGTGTGGTGTATATGTATTTAGTCATTTATGTAGTATAGGTATATATGCATATAAAATATGTATATATGCATATCTTTCGTGTGTGATGTGTGTATATTATATATATATATAAATATATATATATATAGATAAATTATAAGATATATATGTAGAAATATATATATATATACCTATATACACACAATACATGAGTGTGTGTCTGTGTGGGAGTGTGTTTACAGATATATTATATATATAAATATATATAGATATATATATATATATATATATTATATATATATGTAGAATATCTATATCTATGTATATATGTATATAGCATCATCAGCAGCTTCACGTCACCCCATCTCAGCAGCATGTGTTCAAACCAACCCTCATATATATATATATATATATATAGATATATATATATATATATATATAATATATATTATATATATATATATATGTCTATATACATATATATATATATAGATATATACTATAATATATATATATATATAGATAATTACTATATATATATATCTATATATATATATATATATATATATAAGAATACCATCATCCACCCCCTGAATCAGTCCACTGCGCGACATAGGCCTCTTACAATTTTCAAACTTGCACGGTCTTGCATTTTCGTTTCAGTCTTGGCCCAAACATTTCGTTCCTTCGTCACGCCATCTTCCCATTGGTCAGCCCTTGTTCCTCTTTTGTATCTATAGCCCAGTGTTACTTTCTTTGTTTCCAACTGTTCGTACGCTCTGACATGATATACCTGGCCCATGACATTTTCTTTTTGAATGATCACAGTATATCCTCAACTTTTGTCTGTTCTCTGATCCACGTCGCCTCATCCGATCTCTTAGGCTAATTCCCAGTATCAACCTCTCCCATCCCTCTATAGGTAATTTAGTTTCCTCTCCAGTATTTTGGTGTAGTCCATGTTTCGATCAATAGGTCCTAAAGTGGAGAGGACGCATTACTTAAAGACTTTTCTTTTAAAAAAAAAAAAACCCCCCATTTTAAAAAACAAAAAAAATTTTTTGGGAAAAAACCCCCCCCAAGGAGCAAGGAGATACGTGTCTGCGAAGGTGCTCCAGGCTAGTGACACATCACTTAATTTTTCTTCGGTTATAGGTCTTTGTTGTACGAGTTGCCCTAGGTATTATATACGTCCACCACCCCTACCGCTTCGCCTTGTACATGTACCTGTTCGATTGAACTCTACTGTTGAGTATGATAGTAGGGCTTTTTCTTAGTCTTGTTCATTCCTAAGTCCGACTTTCAGATTTTTCTTGCAGATAGTTATGAGTTGCTGCAATTTAATATGCAGAGTCATGAAGAGAATAACATCAGAAATCTTAGATTGTTAGGTATTCGTCTCCTGTTTTCGTGTCTCGTTCCATTCTAGCTTCTGAATATTTCCTCAAGGCAAGCTGTTAAACACTTTTGAGATGGTATCGCCTGTCTACAACCTTTTTAAATTGTTTTTATCGGTTTTCCGTGTGGAGTTTGATGGTTGCAGCACATCTTCGCATATATCATCTCATATTTCAACCAATATAGCTCCTTACTCCCTGTCTTCGGAATAGTTCTTAGTTACCCGCCTGGTGATGAGCACAAAGTCAAATGCCTTTTTGTAAAGAATAAATAGGTCATAACACAGGGTTTCCCTATATTCGTTTATTTTTATCTTATTTGGGTGTGAGGACTGTGGATGTGATCTGTGTGAGAATCCACTGCGGAAGAGCTGGTTCTCTAGGCTGGTTAGAATCCAGACTGTCAGAGATGTGAAGTGTGAGACTTTTGTGGACAGTTTGTAAGTAACTGAAAGGAGGCTATGGGTCGGTAGTTTTTAAAATACTTTCTATCCCCTTTTTAGGTACCCAAACTAATATTGTGGCATTTTTCCGCGACTTTCATTTTTTTCCATGTAAAGGCATTTGTTAAAAAGAGTGACTAGTTTCACTGTGCAATTTCTCCTACATTAATACTAATTCCGTCTTCACCTGGTGTTTTTTCCTCTCTTCATACGCATATGATATATATGTATATATATATATATATATATTATATATATCTATCTATATATTATATATATATATACATGTATATATACACATACATGAGTGTGTGTGTGGGTCTGGTGGTGTTTATAATGTATATATATATACTATATATATATATATATATATATATACTATATATATATAACATATCTATATATATATATCAGATATATATATTATATATTATATATATATATGTGTGTGTGGTGTGGTGTGTGTAGGTGTGGTGTGTGTGTGTGTGGGTGTGTGTGTATTTATCATCATCATCTTCACCATCAGCATCATCATCAGCCTGTATCAATCCATACACACACACACACACAACATTCCACACACACACACACACACACACACCACTAACAACACACACACACACACACCACACACACACACTCCCACACACAAACACACCAACACACACACAACACACACCACACACACACACACACACACACTCACACTCACACACACACTCACACACTCACACACTCACACACACACACACACATATATATATATTTTTTTTCTTGCTTTCTTTCTTGTTTTTTTTTTTGTAAGTGCCTGGTCCTACAGGACGTTGGCGATTTCATGGATTTCCATGATTTCTTGGCAAATTAGAGCGGTGTTTGCCGTTGCCTTTCCGCCGGTGCTTTTATCGAGTCAACCCATCCTATTACCGGAGGTATGGGACCGGCAATGACTGGGGCTGGCTTGACCCACACAGTGGCTAGGTAGGCAATTCGGGGTGAAGTCTTGCCAATTGTGGGAACAACGGCGCGGCCGGTGACTCGAACCCTCGTACTCAGATTGCCGTCGTGACAGTCTTGAGTCGATGCTTCTAACCACTCGGCCACCGCGGCACCACCCACACACACACACACACACATATACTTAATATATATATATCATCCATCAATAACCGTATGCTCATGTTTGAGCAGCCTGGACAATTCCACCGTCCTTCGCACTCAACTCGATCTTGGCGTTCTTTCCACTTGTACAATCGACAGCCCACAAATATCTTTGATGTTGTCGCTCAGTCTTGTCTTCGGTTTGCCTCTTCCTCTGTTTCCTATCACCATCCTGTCAGCAAGTTTTTTTTTCTCAGACTTTCTACTTCTAATATTTATGAACCAATAAACTTAATGTTTTGTTCAAGATGTCCAACAGCCGGACTTAACAATTTATTTTTCTCAGCACTTCATCTTCGTTTTCTTCTCTGTCAAGTTAATACGTAGTACTCGTCTGTAACACCACATTTCAAAACTATGAATCTTTTTATTGTATATCTTCAAAACACCAACACTTCATAACCCATATGATGCAATTGGGAAAACTTAATGAGTTCAATAACCTCATCTTTGACCGTAGGTAATGCTTCGTCTTTCCAGATGTTATTGAGAGCAACTGTGGCGTTTTTGGAATTGGCAATTCTTCCTTTTTATCCTCCGGTGAATCATCATATGATTAGTTTAAAACAGCTCAAGAGAAGTGACTCTTTCACAGTTTCCACAAACATTCTATGATTGTAACATGTTCATCATTTGTTCATTGACGGTATCTTTGAATATTCATGAACAAGCCAGCCTTTCGCTTGTCTCTAACTTTATCTAGTAGCTGTTGTAGTTCAGTGATACTGCGGCAATCAAAACTATATCATGGCGTCGTACCTTAGATTTTGATATTTTGTATCCTCCAACATACAGTTCCTTCAAAATTCTCTAGAGCACCTCTCAGAATGTCAGAATATATGTGAAAAGAAGGTGCAGAGGGACAGAATGCAACCCTTTCGCACTCCTTGTTTGACTTTCGAACCATGCTGTTAACCAATAAGTGGTTTTACAGCTGCTTGTGTTGGTCCTACTGCTTTTATTCGTGGATGATGTGTTTTTGGAAACTTCATATCGTTCATGTTATTACTCCAGAGGATATCGTGATCAACAGTATCAAAAGCTTTCAAGTAATCGTGTGAAACACAGGTATAGTCTTCTGATGTCTCTGTTTTTCTCTATAGATCAATTTAGAATCGGTTCTAGGTACCTTTCCATGGCGAAAAACTGCTTGTTCGTTGAATTCTTCTCTTAACTTCAATTCATTATTTCAGCAATAATTTTCCCCCTCCCTTCACATTTTGCTGCTGTGACTTATTAATGCAATTGTCCTGGATTTGTGCATTGGAGTGCGTCCACCTTTTTTAGGTATGGGATAGTAAAGACTGATTTTACCCAGTCCTCTGGCCATCTCCTAGTCATTCCTATTTGTACAAAGTTGTAGAAGTATTCAACCACTTCGCCAGCATTCTTGATTAGTCTGCTGTTATTATCTATTCCCGGGCTCTTGTTATCTTTGGATTCTTTTATGGCTTTTATAAATTCGTCTAGCAGTTGGCGGTGGTTCATCTTCGGTCATGAGTCTAATAAGTTGTTGTTAGATCTTTATTCTTTTTGTATGGGTGGGGTGGGAAAACACTATGATCTCCATCTATCTTGACTTCTTTTCCATCTCATAAAACAAGTCATCTTCAGTTTTGATAGTGCCATTGTAGGTTAAAGTTGCGGGTGATGTTCTACTCCTTGTAGAGTTCTCAGTTGTCTTATTGATAGAACAGTTTTCAGTTCTCTGGCAATGTCATTTAAAATATTTTTCCTTATCTCGTCGCAATATCATGTGGAATTTTTGTATTTTGTTTTTTGTAAATATTCTCCAACCTTGGATATTGATACCCTTTGATTTTAGGCATCTTCTTGTTTCAATTTCACTTAGTGTTTTTTCAAGATACCAGGGAGGGAATTTGTCCTTTTTCTTTTTGGCGATAGTTCTTAACGCAAGTGCTCAGCAAGAGTTTCTTTTCCTTTCTTCCCACAAAACTCATTTGGTATTTTAATACATATTCACATTGATGATACTTCAAATTGGTTTGACACTGCAATTCTGTAATTGTTATCAGAGTTTTGTAGTCGAGTTTAGAGGTGTGTTGGACGCGCCCATCTTTTTGAGTCTTATTGTGAAAGTCGATAGTTAGTAGTGGTGGTCACTGTTGCAGTCGGCACCAGGTCGTGTCTTGGCATTTGTATGCAACTTTTCCATGTTTGGAGTTCAGCCCAATGTAGTCACTTGTTGCATGTTCTTTTGTTGGTCGAAAACCACGTTGTTACAAGTGTCTTGGGTGGTTGTTGGAAACAATGTATTGGCTATAACTAGATATTTGACACAGAATCAATAAAAATCTTCACCTCTTTCATTCATATCTTCCAGGGCGAATTTTCAAGGTGTACTTTTTAGATAATTTTTTGCCTTACTTTGGCATTGTGGTCGCCCATGATTACTTTGACATCTCTGTTAGGGATTGGTCTAAAGTTCTTGGAGAGTGTTAAAAATTTTCCATTTCTTCATTCACTTTCAATGTGGTGGTTGCGTAGCATTGTATAAACTAATGCAGATAATATTGGCTGTACCCAATTAGTGCATTTGCAGTTTTTTTCGTGAGAAACCATAGCAACTCTGTGGCTATAATCCTTCTTGCTTTTCTTTAGTTTTGAAACTCATAATTTTACAATTGGTCTCACTGATTCCTAGTATTTGACTGTTGTATCTATCCATTTCGTACAGACAGTATGGAATTTACCAATCTCTTCATTTTCCTTACGTTCCACGTTCCGATTTTAATGTGGTTCTAATGGAATTATTTTTTTCATCTTCTTTGTCTTCCAGATGAATATTTCTACATTGTCAGCCTGGTTGCCACGAATACCGCTCTCTAGATAACCACGCGACGATGGGTATGAATTATCCATTTCGTATTTAATCATTGGTGTAGAGGTTGGTCAGGAGAAAAGAAAAGTGAGTGGAATCCCAGGCGCCTTCTCAACTCACAGTCTCCAACTAATAGGAGAGAACATCTCTGCCGCTTTAAAACAGTTACACGTAATACGCCAGACATATTATTGGTGAACAGTAATCAGTAGACCGGAAGGTGTTTTCACCAGATATCATGCCCCTGGCCGACAGGTTTCACCGCAACCATGCATAGGGAGCTAATAGGGTGCTATCCTTGTTCCAAGGGAACCCCAGGGTGCAGTTTATTGTCTTACCAGGACAATATAATAGATATATATTATATAGATAGATAGAGTATATAGAGAGAGATCTATAGTGATCTGAATGGTATATATACGAGTATAGATATATGTATATATATATATATTAGATTATATGATAGAATAGTATAATAATATTATCTATATATATATAGAGAAGATATGAATATAGTATATATAGGATATATAGATATACATATAATATATATATGTATATATAGTATATGATTATATTATATATATATACTAGTATATATATATATAGATATATATATTAAATATGTATATATATATATATATATAGATATAATAGATTATATATATATATAATATATATATGTGTGTGTGTGTATATATATATAATGTACACCGGGCGGAAGGCAATGGCAAAACCACCGCTCTAAATTGCCAAGAAACATCATGGAAGCCCATGATCGTCAAGGCCGCGTGGCGAATGGTTAGAGCGTCGGGACTGTCACGACGGGCAATTGAATCAAAGGTTCGAGTCACCAGCCGGCGCGTTGGTCCCTGGGCAGGGAACTTCACTCGAATACACTACCTAGCCACTGGGTGGCCAAGCCCGCTCAGTCAGTGCTAGGTCCCAAGCCCGGATAGAATAGAGAGAAGGATTACCGAAAAAAGGTAACACCGGCACTCTCCGTGGAAAGGAACTGGGACCCTACCACGTACTTACTCCAAGAGCATCACAACATGAAAAAACACAATTAAGTATCATGCTGTGACCACGCGGCTCAGACCATGACCTACCGTTAAAGCAAAAGAAGAATATATATATATATATAATATATATATATAAATATATATATATATATATATGATATATATATATACACACCATACACACACACACACACACACACACACACACACAAACACCACATATAATGATTATAGATATATTATAGATATATATCTATATTATATATATATATATTAGATATCTATATGGCATTACATGTATATAATGATATATATTGTATATGTATATGTATACGTTGTGGAATATATAGATATATATATATGTATATTATATATATATATAGATATATATATGCTGTGTGTGTATGGGTGTGTGCGTGCGTGTGTGTGTGGGTGGTGTGGGGTGTGTGTGTGTGTTGCATTTATTTATATGTGTATACACACACACACACACAAACACACACGCACACACACACACACACACACAACAAACGAACACACACAAGCACACACACACACACACCCGCAGTATATAGATATATATATATATATATATATATATATATATACATATATATATATATATGGGGTGTGTGTGTGTGGGTGTGTGTGGTGTGTGGTGTCGTGGTGTGTGTATAAAACACAATCTATTCATATGTGGTGTGGTGTGATAAACACAATATATTCATATGAGTTTGTGTTGTGGTGTGTGTTTGGAAACCCAGATATATATATATATATAGATATATATATATATATATATATATATATATATAATATATATATACAATATATATATATTTATATATACACATGCATAGGAATGTATATATTATGTACATATATATACATATATATATATATATATATATAGATTATAATATAGTATATATTATTAGATTTATATCTATATATATGATAATATATATGTTAATATAATAATATAGCTATATATATATATATATGTTATCATAATATATTATATATATATTATATGTAAGATATACAGTATATATATAATATATATATACATATATATAGATAGATAAATAGATAGATAGATAGATAGATAGATAGATAGACGATACACACACACACATATATATAAATATATAGGATATATATATATAAATATATATATATTTATAATATATATATGATATATTATATGTATATACATACACATATACGCTATGCATATATAGGGATTATGTGATTTATTACCTGTGATGTGGAAGCGGTGATATTGGTAGCAGGATGAGGTGAACATCTGGCGTTTAGAGTGGACTGTAGCCTGAAGTAATCCTGAGAGGAGAGCAGCGGTGAATGTGATGATGATGAGTGTGTGACTTCTTACATAATGGCAGGCATGGAATAATTAAGGAAATACCTGGCTTGATGGTAAGCCTTGTGTGGTATGCGGAGGGCAGGGAGGGTGCATTGTTCCTTAGAAGGTTATATTTCATAAATAGATGATATATATACCTATACATATGTATGCATAAATAAATAATACATACATAATACATACATACATACATACATACATACACATCTACTGCATATAATATATATATATATATATATATTATATATATATATTATATATATTGATATATATATAGATATATATATATATATAATATACATAGATAATATAATATATACACTATATACGCATTATATGCAAAATATACAGACACAATATATAGATATATATATATATATAGATATTGATATATATATATATAATAGATATATATATATACATAATATACGCATATAGCAAATATATACAGCACACACACAACACATATTAATATTATATACACGCGCGCATACACACACAACACACACCACATCCATATATGCATACACCACCACACACACACACATACAAACACACACACACACACACACCACACACACACACACACACCACACACCACACACCACACACACCACACATAATATAATAGATATTATATATAATTCTAATAATATTATAGTATATAATATATATATATATATATATTTTATGGTGTGTGTGTGTGTGTGGTGTGTGTGTGTGTGTGTGTGTGGCCCTGTGTGTGTGTGTGTGTATGTGTGTGCAGTATGTATGTCTGATTTGTGTGTTGTTGCTGTGTGTGTTATGGTGTGTGGTGTGTGTGTGTGTGTGTGTGGTGTGTGTCGGTGTGTGGTTGTGTGTGTGTGGTGTGTGTTGTGTGGTGTGTGTGTGTTTACGATAACGATAACATCATAAAAATGAACAGGTAGACTAAGCTGCCTGTTATAAGTGGTGACACTGACCTGATTCCTTACAACTTGGTAAACCTTTCCAGGTAGAGAAGCTGTGCGTGGCTTTGGCTATCCAGTATAGCTTTGGTATGTTACTTCAGGGGTGTGGGGAGGCTGCGTGGCAAAATTACTGTGCCGTATACTAAGGCCCTGTTTGGAATTCCAGATGTCTCTATTTCATCTATTTATATGTCAATCTAACGCAGCTGGCGGCGGGGATTTTTTCGCGCGTTGCATAGAACGTGTTTACGTTTACATAGACATTTTTTAAGCTTTTAAACAATTCATGTATTTGTTAATGAGTGAGCGGTAAAGCGCGATTAAAATGTAAATGCGTTATAGTCAAGTGTGTAAATAATCATTTATTCCGGCTAAACAACTACTGCCCAAATTTATAATCTCGTCGTCAATGACAAAGCGTATCTTTGATAATCTAATACCTGCTAGGAAACGCCGGAGAAAAATAAATAATCAAAAAGGAGGGGGGAAGGGCCGTTCGCCATGGTTTATGGCGATTGACCACAGTAGCTCTTCTAATACCCTGTACAAATGCTGGCGCTTCGGCCGGCACCAGTCACTAGGGCGACGCTGCGGCCCCACCGCAGGAGTCGTACAGCAACGTAGGGGCTTTCCACATGCATGGCCCTCTAGCCCGCAGAGGTGTTAGCGCTAGAAAACGTGCCTCCCCCCCCCCGTGTATCAACAAATTAGAGAGAATTTCGCAATGACGGGCGTGGTAGAGGGACGTAGCAAACACCCGGTGCACGAAGGTCACTGGATAGATCTTACA
>NW_023657691.1:70000-95000 GCF_015228065.2 Penaeus monodon
TACTGCTTTGTGGCATCTATAAGATGAGAAAGGCTTCGGTAATAAACCCCTGAGGAAAAATCCGGAGCCGGAGTCTCGTAGGCAGTTCTTTGTCGCTGCATCCGTTCTGACACTCCTGCGACGCCACGGGTGCCAACCGTATCGGTCTGTGCCGTTCCTTTGGATCCATAGCTCGTGGGAGAGAGGGACCCTGCGCATGGGCAACAGTTTGCTCCTCACATTCTTTCCCCAGACATTTATAATGAGTTTAATAATGCCAATGTTGACATCGCTGATGGTGGCAGACGTTAATATATATAATATATATATATATATATATATATAAAATATATATATATTATATAGATAGATAGATAGATAGATAGATAGATAGATAGATAGATAGATAGATAGATAGATACATATACACACACACACACACACACACACACACACACACATACAGACATGTGTTATTATTTATTTATATCTACACACACACACACATCTGTGCGTGTGTATGTGTGTGTGCTGTGCATATACGGTGTGGTGTGCGTGCACGTGTGCTTTGTGAACGTCAGTGTGTGTGTGTGTGAGTGTCGTGTGTGTGTGTGTGTGTGTGTTGTGTGTGTGTGTGTGTGTATGCGCGTGTGTATGGGTGCTTTTGTGTGTGTGTATGCGCGTGTGTGTGGTGTGGTGTGTGTGGGGTGTGTGTGTGTGTGTGTGGGGTGTGTGTGTGTGTGTGTGTGGTGTGTGTGGTGTGCGTGTCATTTATGTGTATGTACCTGTAGCATACACAAACACATGCATATACATCCCAATATATACGCGCTGTATAAACATGGTTGCAGAAACTTTCAGAAGATGCCCAAAAACATCGTATCCCAAACAGATTTTCGAAGTACAGAGAAATTCAAACCGATCAGGACCTGTCTGTACCCGCTGATGACACGAGATAAAGAGTGAGCATAAAATCAATGATCCTGAATATATCAGGCACACATAAAATACGTGTGTGTGCATATCAAAAAGAGAGAGAAAAAAAAATCTGGAAAAAAAATGATTACTTTTAAGTCAGTCGGGGCGGTCGTGAGAGAAAACGAAAAGAACATGTACTTTTTGCGGGAAATAAATTGCAAAGACGCACCCACAACGATTCTCCCATTACCAGTAATATTCGCCAGACAGGTGACAAAAATGGAACCATGAAATTAGCTATAAACACACAGACAGGTGAAAGATGGGTGTCGTTAATTGCTTCGTAAAATACACATGGATGTCATTTTCACTCTCCGGGTACGTGCGGGCTCTGTGGGACTCCGCAGGATGAGAAAATTCGAAGAAGAAAGAGAAAGGAAACTTTAGAAAAAACAGAGAGAACGGAAAAAACACAAATGAAATGTATATTATAAGAAAATAAAAAAGTTGGAGGTCGCGGTATATGAGAATACTATCGTTTTTTCTTAGTTATTCACCCCTCTCACTTGCCTTCTCTCTTTCCTTCCTCGTGCGATGGCCCCGGGAGAGAACGCTCCACCAAGATCCCGGTTCTTTGTTCCGCTGGTGTGAATCCTTCCCTGCTTATTGTCATTAAGCAATTATTCGTTATTAGTTTTTAATTAGGTGTCGTTAAGTTTTTCTATTCATGTGCTATCACAGCCGTTTGTGGCGTGCTCAGATGACAAGCTGTTTTTGGTTTCAGGTAATTCAATTCGTTCTAATAGTTAGCGCAGTTGGGGGCCCCTTGCACGGAGGGCAGCCTCGAGGACCGCTTCCTGGATTGGTTTATTAGAATTTAATTGGGGCGTCGTGACGGGTAGACTGAATAACTATCCTTTTCGAAATATGCTACCGACAAGCACCGAAATTCATGAATGCCAAAATGTAGTTTACCTTCGTCATCAAAAATGAACGCAATAGCATAGTTTTTAGATACAGTATCTAACAGAGTTAGCTGTACACGTTAGGGCTTGATAGTTTGGAGGAAAGAAATTATTGCACAATGGATATGATTAACTGGTTTTTGAGAAAAACAAACATCACGATAATCCCTTTCCTAGTATACACTACCATTTTTTAAAGCGTATATTTCAAACACAGTGTTACTCTGCATGGGTTTGAGCTAAATATGATTTTTTCTTTGGTTCAGATCTGGATTTCAATGAGGGCCACTAATAACGACGCAACACACATCACATTCTAACTACAGAATCGTTAGCATTTTTTTTGGCGTGTCACAGCTGATTGAAACTCTGTAATAGGGTTCCAGTAAAAATCACGGCAACTCCATCGTTAGATAAAATGACAGGTGATGAGTCAGACCCGAAGCCAAGACGTTTAAATTACGACCCAAATGTAGATATCTCATCACCAGAATTTTTTCTTAATGAATTTTATAGCCCTTTCCGACGTTCAGCGTGATTCTAAATAAGTCGGAATCACATAGAAATTTTAAAATATGATCTCACTAATAGCGTATGACAAAAATCTGTCCTTGTCGCGAAATTTAAAATGGTATTTACTCTTTTGTTTTTCCCCAAAGATGGTTCTACTAGCCCTCAGTCACCAGGGAGATAAGGTAGGTCCCTACATGACCTAATCTGAATACCATATTCCTTGAATTTTCGATCTTTTTCTGGTGATATTGATACTGTTATTATTATGCTAATAAAATACTAATAGCAAAAAAAGAAAAAAAATCCCAAAATCAAGGAAAAAATTAAGGAGGTGAGACAGGTAGGACTAAAGTAATTGACTCCTTGGGTTAAGTTGAACGCGTCGCATTCCTTAAAAAATGGAATAAAGTAGATTAATTTCGAAGAGATTCCTAAATCGAAAAGAAACCGAATAGTTTTATTATATATATATATATATATATATATATATATATTATATATTATATATATATATATATATTATATATATAAAGTTGTATAAAAGCTAGCAGTCATTTTATAAAGTGCTTGTACAAAGCATCCATAAAGAATTAAATCAGCAAAAAAAAGTGGACACAAATAATAAAAGGTCTCAGACAGCAATATCATAAAAACCAAAGATAAAAAGCCGTATGCAGTGCCCGGTTATAAAGGCGACGAGATCATAAAACCAAGCAGGTCAGAACTGCATCGTAATATAGCCAATTGAGGTCGGCAAGAGTACTAAGTGATATAACAATACATAGGTGTTTGCAGCTCCGGCTTTATATATTGCAGGCGCCAGATTAAGAAAATCTACAATGATTTATAAGGACTCTATCGAGATATGAACCTTTCAGGCCCCGCAGTTCTGGCAGATTAAATGTGTTCTTTTATTCGCAGTCTATATTACTTGATAAACATGAGCATTGCACGCTGAATTTAAATACAGCCTTACATGGTCTGATAGCCACAGAAAACTTGAAAAATCATATGATATTGCCTGATTCCAAATAATACGATAATTCGATTTCTAAAAAACATAAAAAACGAAATCCAGCTTATAAAAATGGAGATGATTAAATACTCTTTAATGAACTCATCAGGATCACACCTTAGGTGCCTACAGACATTATCAATTCACAAACACCATCTGCTGTCTCACCGCAAGAGCGCGAGCACTGTCAGATCACAAGCTACCTTAGATATCTCATGAATTATGTGTTTTCACAAACACGTGTTCCTCAGAGTGACGCTCGTCTACCTTTGAATGTGAGATTTGGGAAGGCTCCTCGAAAGTTATACTTTTTTACTTCTAGTAATTTTGCTATTTACTTGGACAAAAAAAAGATTTTGTATGTTTAGAATAAAAAAGCAAAATTCTAAACTAAAAATACTGAAAATATACACGAAAAAATAATGTTTTTAATGCGAAATTTATAGACATCAAATTACAATATATATATAATATATATATATATATATATAATATATATAAAATATATAATAAATATATATATGTATAAACAAATCAAGAAATGAAATCACGTCCAATATTACAAAGCAGGGACAAAAATACATTTTACTTGTATTCATTATATATCACGAGAGAGGGATATCTCGGTTAAGTGTACTTGGATGCAATCAATTTAATTCCCGAAGCCTCACAATCAAACGTCTCTTTACAAGAGCAGCTATAATAACCCCATTTCCGCTGCCATGACGCCGACCAAGCTGAAACCCCCCTTCGGGCCCGAAACACGGCAATCGATCAGCGGAAGGCGCGTAGAGCTGACACAGAAACAACATATGAATGATTTCTTACATCAAACATTGGTCCACTTATAGAAGGTTGCATGCTCGATGGCCATAAACATAGGGCCACGTTGCCACCTCGCTCCCTCGGAAGCCGCCGCCACGCTTGCAATACTTCTTACGAAACATTATGACAGCGGCAATACGTTTAGATGCGCGACGAAGCGACCAAAATCTGGGTGTATTCTGATCGTAGCGGAATGAGAAACAAAATCATCAGAAATTGATATATTACGACCTCCATACTATCAACCGATAATCACTTCCACTATCAAGGGAAGGATTGGGATAACGCGGAACCAAACATTTCTAAAAACACACGATACTGGATGAAATATTAATTACGGTTGTAGGGATTGTTCGCGACTTTAAAAATTTATGGTGGACATATCTCACGATAGCTGTGATAATCTAGCCCAACCAAATAGAATTCGTGGATAATTCTTGTTATTTTGGATACGGAAAATGTCTTGCGCAGTGCAGGATGAATCTATAATCAGTTCCCATCGATAATAAATATTCAATCAACATGACAAAAGATTTTTTTTTTGTACAAGGCAACAGTCTGGAGCATTACCTTGCATGTCTTGCCGTGATACATTGTTTTTATCAGGCTCGTGACACTGCCTATATCTTCACTGCACTGCTCATCTATACGTCTGATATCTTACTCATCACCATCTTTTCTAATTTCATTTTACAAACAATAAGATTACGTGACCGCATTAGAACATGAAGGAAGAAAAAACAGTATTCTCTGTTTTTTAAGTGAAAGGCTTTAAAGGGAGAGCAAATGATCGTGTCGTGCGAACTTTCTTCGATAAAGTAGAACGCTATGTGTTAGGAAAAACTGAGTGAAATTAGTGTATGAATAAATAATGCCATTAATGTCAGTTAATACTCTCTCTACAGTCGTATCGTCTTCCAGTATTTTTTTTCTTCTTTTTTTGTGACCCATTATATTTTTCTGCATTACCTACCGTCACTTGTTTACTTATTATCTCTTATTCTTCCCCTTTAATTTTAAATTTGACAGCACCCCAACTTAAGCAGCGCCTGACTTGCACCCCAGCCGTCCCTACGTTCTCCCTCCCGCACTGCAGTTAGCCCAAGAAATCGGGTCATTGTATACGCTCCGACGCTCGCTTCTATGCATCGTAGCATTCTGTAGAGTTATTTGCAGCAGCATCGGGGGCAACTTATTTCCTTTCGTTTTTTTAGCATTTTTCTAACTTATCGGTCTCTGATCTTTCTCCATTGAAGTTGCAGGATCCATTGCAAAGCGTTATCGGGGCAGCCATCTAAACCTATCGGCCAATAACAGGTTCGATCGAGAATCAATCAGCCAATAAGAATCCGAGCCCCAAAGGTTTATTCTCGCGGGCCCAAACCGTGCACATATCTTCCTTGGCCTGAGGACTCCGCGAGTGGAACACCTTTTGCATGATGTTTTTTATTACTACACCTGTTCTTGTGGTCATGCCTCGAAGCTGCCATTGATCAGGAAGGAGTGTCCTTTGACAACGCACACGGGAAAGAGAAAAACCAATATGAACGAATAGCGGCCAGCGAAGAAGCTCGTTGATGACTCCCCTTCCCTACAGCAGGCTGCTTCCCTTTAAGGTCACCAGACGCCGCGTGCACGCTCGGGTGAACACCCGCTGAAACGACCCCTTTGCTAAAACGCAGACGGACGGCTCACGGTGACCCTGCCTCGCAGCACCCCTTTTTCCTCTTCAAAGTCCACTAAATATATATATTATATATATATTATATATATTATATATATTATATATATATTATAAAAATTGTGGTGTGTGTGGTGTGGGGTTGTGTGGTGTGTGTGTGTGGGGGTGTGGTGGGTGTGTGTGAATGTATGTATGATGTATGTATAATATATAATAAAAAATTTTATTATATTATTATTTTATATATATATAATATATGAGTGTGTGCGTGTGTATACACACCCACACACCCAAAAAAAAATAAAATATCACGTATATATACTTTATATAATAAAATTTATGTTGGTAACACAAACACAACACACAACCAACACACACACACACCACACACAACACACACACCACACACCAAAAACCACACAACACATACACACATATAAAATACACACACACACCATCCCATACAACACACACGCACACACACACAAAACACACCCCACACCCCCCAACACACATCACACCACCCACACACCCACCACACACAAACGCACACCACACACACAACACATTATATATATAAAATTTTATATATTTTATATATATATATATTATATTTTAAATGGGGGTTGTGTGTGGTGTGTGTGTTGGGGGTGTGTGGTTTTGGTGTGTGTGTGTGTGTGTATTAGTATGTAGTATATATATACATATATAAATATCACACATACATCACCATCACACACACTCAACATACATGCTACATACATCCAAAATATTCTTCATTCTTTATTACCATTCTTTCCCTTCAAATACTCCATACATCACACCAACAATACATACACAATATATATATACGCACATAAACTCAAAAAAACAATATATACATAAAAAACCTATTTTTTACTGTTATATATGTACACACACACACACACACCAACCACACACCACACACCACACACCCCCCAACACATATATATATATATATAATATATATTATAAAATATATATATATTATTTGTATTAATTTATATATATATATATTATATTTTATATATTATTTGTGTGGGGTGTGTGTTGTGGTGTTTGTGGTTTGTTGGTGTGTGTGTGGTGGTGTTTGTGTGGTATGTTGTGTGTGGTGTGTGTTTGTGTGTGTGGTGTGGTGGTTTTTTGTAGTGTGTTGGGGGCATAATACAGGGGCATACACATACAATAATGCGCAATTAACAAAATATATATTTTAATATATATATAATATAATATAATATAATATATAA
Source organism: Penaeus monodon (assembly GCF_015228065.2). Lineage (NCBI taxonomy): Eukaryota > Metazoa > Arthropoda > Malacostraca > Decapoda > Penaeidae > Penaeus > Penaeus monodon. The sequence goes on from NW_023657691.1 coordinate 77,168, forward strand.
TATAATATATATATATTACTTATATTCATACATATACATATACTAATACAATATATAATATATATAATATAATAATATAAAATATATATAATAATATATATATATATATTTTAAATAAAATAATATAATAATATATATTTATATATATATATGCAGCGACGGCCGGGTTTCGGAAAAGGGCGCGAATGTCTCGTGACGACGAACTTCCTTCCGGGGCCCCTTTTTTTGCGTCCTTTGGGAAGTGATGGATGTTTTTTTAAGAAATAGAAACACCGGAATGTCTTTAGCGCACGAACGATATTACATGATTTTAATCCTGTAAAACCTATACTCACTGGGGGATTTTAGAGTTAAAAGCTTTAATGTTTTATGGGCGCTGAGCAAAAATATTAAGAAATTGACTCAAATTTACGATTTTATAAAAGAATTTACGAATCAATGTGATGTAAATAAAATATAAAAAACGCGGGGTAATTTTTAAAAGAAAAAAATTTTTTACTTGAATCAGTTTATTGGTTCACAGAACATCTGATGGCACGATTTATTTTTTATGTTCCCCTACTGATACTTTTTAACAATTATTCATATCTGTATAAACTGTTTTTACACTTCAAAACTTTAAAAAAAAATTTATTAATATTAAACAGTGAATCCACCATGTGCATTCAAACACACCCCCGGCAAATCGAGCAATTTTCTGCGACGGGCTCCCCTTTCCCAAAAAAAAGTGTTAAATTAAAGTGATATAAAAACGACTGGAAAAAAATACTGCCTCCGCCCCCCCCGGCGCATGTACCCCAAAGACCGGGGGAAAGGATCGGCTCTCGACCAAACGAATTCCGGTTTTTGTGGTAGTTGGTGTTGCCATATGTTGTCCTTAATTGATTTCGTTGCAAAAGAGCGAGCGCCCAGTGCCCAGACCTAATGAAATTTCCCCCTTTCCCTGGGGGGCTTCATATTACTCTTAAATCCCGACCCCCAAAATCACAATTTTTTTACTTTCCCCCTTTTAATGTCCCAATTCCAAACCGTTGTCACAAAGTTTAAATTGCATTCCCATTTTTTGCACCAAACCCCTCACGAGATTAATCCAAAATTTAATATCAAAACCTGTCGCCCTCTGTTATCGAACCCGCATCTTTGCGTGGGCCCATGGGTTTTCCCCTTGGGCAAAATTCTGCCGGGAGGAGCGGGGGGGAAGCAAGCTCATAAAGGAGTCTGTGCCCATGGGGTTCGGTTGTTACGCCCGGGGTTTTCTTTTCCCGGGGTTACGCAGAACACTCGTAACCCTGCCTCACTGTGGGCGCATTCTTTTCTTTACAAGTAAACTTTACATGACGAAAAAGGGTTAATTTTAAACTCCTTTCTTGTGTACCAACGCGGTGGGGAGTGGAGTGAGGAGAGAAGGGGAAAAGAGAAAGGGAGAACTTAAATTTCTTAAAACTTCTGAGTTTTTATAAAGGACAAGAGGTGAGGAAGCGTGTAGATGGGGAAAAAGGTAAAAGGGTTGATAAAAACAGTAAAGAACCTTTAAAAAAGAGTTCGTAGTACATAAAAAAAAAATAAAGAAAAATAAAGAGAATAGAAAATGAACAAAGATTATAAAAACATTGCAAAAAATGAAAGTCTTGTAATCACGAAGAAGACAGGGCTGTTCCCAAAATAAACCTCGGGGGAAATGAAGAATGCTAAAGAAAGGAAAACCAAGGATCATAGAACCCAAAAAACCGGGAAAACATGCAACACCCGAGTGAAATTTAAAAAATCTAAAACGTGATTTTGTGCGGGTTTATAGTGAGGGTAAGGGAGGGGGAGGGAGTGCCCGGGAGAGGTTTAGATGGGGGGCCGGGTGTCTGATGGGGGAATTAAAATTTTATTATTACTGAGACGTGATTCTTTACTTTTCTATCTGTTCTGGTTTGGTTCGTGTTCGAAATAGTAGGGCACACTCATGAAAAAGGGGTGCGGTGGGGATTTGGTATTTGGTAAAAGAGAGAGTACTTTTGTTATGATGATCCTGCTAGACATAACGTGGTGATGATAATATAAAAATAAAAAAATAACATTGACAAAAAAATAAAATCGGAATAAAAATTAAAAAAAAAAAGAGCATTTTAAATTTCCAAAAAACAAAAAAAATTGAAAACAAAAAATATTTAAGATAACGATAAAAATATTAAAGTTGTAAAAACAATGGCTATAAATAATGCAAAAAATGATGACAATAAAATAACAAAGGATGATGATTTTTTAATAATAAAATAAAAAAATTAGTGACCAAAAATGATGATGAGATGAGAGATGAGGATGATAGTGATGAATGATGATGTGTTTATGATGAATATGATGATGATAGGATGATATGAAAATGGTTATAGCTAATGCAATGTTTTGACAAAAATATTGCAACATGCTACTTCTATTTCAAAATACATAAAAAAACAACCCCACAGTGAAAATCACTTCCTCTTTTTATTAGCATGATGATTGCATGCTGTATGTTAACAAAATATGATAATGTGCATCTAGCATAAAAGTTTAATATTACAGAGGGGTTCCTTCCGTCTCCTTTTTTTTTTTTACACTGAAAACGCGTGACGCTCCACCCTTTATCCCCCAATCACAGCTGTCGGGAACTAAAATCAGAGCATTGAGCAAAAATGCCCTAAATAATCTGCGTCAGGGAAAGCAAACAGATGTTCTAATTTTGGGGGCGAATTAAGATTTTCCCCTGCAATTTACGAACTTTGTATTCAATCACAAATTAAAATTAGGATGCGTTTCGGTTACCGTTTTTGGCCCCAAACCCTTTATCTCTCCCGGTTCTTGAAAATGTTTTCATAACTTAAATTAATCATCCCCATAAGCATATAAAATCAATGTAAGATGAGGGGAATGTACTGCATCTATTCATTCGTTCTCCCAAGAGAAATTCAGACATTCAGACCGACTTTTCACACCAACAAAAACACAAATCTCGCATTCCCCGGGTCTGCAGCTCGAAAACTAAAATTCATGTATTATAATAATGTATCACTCTTGTCCTGAATTTTTTAAATTTGGAATAAATAACGAAATGTCGGGAGGATATCGCCCTTTTTTTGCACACAAATCCCGGGTTTCGCCAACAGAAAGATGAAGATTGAAGGATAAACATGCAACATAAGGGGCAAAGGCATAGTTATCGGGACTATGCTTTAGTAGTATTTAGTGTATTATATGTGTGTTTATGTATTACAATAAAATTTTAATATATAAAATTTATATATATATATATATTATATTATAATTTATTATTATTTGTATATATAATTTATATATAGTATATATATCATTTAAATATTATTATACATATATAATTACTTTTATACAAAATATTGGGTGTGTATGTGTGTGTGTGTGTGTGGTGTGTGTGTGTGGTTGTGGTTGTGTGGTGTGTGTGCGTGTGTGTGCGTGTGTGTGGGGTGTGTGTGTGTGTGGGGTGGGGTTTGTGTGTATGGGGTTTTTGTGTTTTGTGGTGTGTGGTGTGGGTTGTGTGTGTGCGTGTGTGTGTGTGGGTGGGGGTGTTGTGTGTGTGTGTACATATACATACATACATACATACACAAACGCGCACACACACACCACACCACACCACACCACACCACCACCACACACACCAAACACACACACACACAATATATGTTTATATATGTTTATATATAATTATATTTTTAATAAAATTATATATATATTATATAATATTTTATATATTTTTATTTTTTCATGCATATTTTATATATAATTTTTTTTTTTATACATAAATATAAAATATAATATATATATTTTTTTTTTTTATCACAATAAAAATAATAATAATAATAATAATTAATAACGGTTTATTGATTTTCATAAACCAGAGGCTGAAATTACATAAAATACAGATAAGAGACAAACTTATTATACTATGTCGTGTGCGATGGACGTTACATACTATGTGTGTCTGTGCTCGTAACACGTATCTCACTCGAAAAACCTCGCTCGCGGCACCGACGGGGGTTTCAGCAGCGCCAGACAAACCCCAAGCCCCACCTCCGGCGCGCACTGCCCCTAAAAATCGAAAAAAACCTCATGCCCTCTCCCTCGCCCGTTTATCATGGATCTTTTATGAATTTCTAATTAAAAAATTTCTCGTCGAAATTCATTTGATTTTAAAAAAGTGAAAAAGGGAAAATAATACCCCCGGGAAAATTTTTCCCCTTTGGGGAAGGGGCCCCTAAGAAAAAGGGTTTGTGGATCCTTTTAATAATAACAAGTGCGAAGCGCCCTTGTCTCGCGCGGGATCCCTTCACGCGCGCGCCGGGGGGGGGGAAGGAAATCGATCGGGTACGTGTTATTACGATTCTAACGGAGGACAATGGCTAAATAGGTGTGCTTTTTCCCCAAATTTTATATTCAAATTTTGGTTTTTTTCTTTTGCACACATACAAACAACCCACAGATAGGCGCACAAAAATAAACCCCACCCCTTGCATGCACGGGCAAACAACACACACGCACGGACCACGCAGCACACAAAAGCACACACAACACAAACCCCCACACCACACACACAACACACACACAACATATATAATATAATGATAAATAATAGATAGATAGATAGAAGATAATAGATAGAAGATAGATAGAAGATAGATTAATATAAAATAGATAATAGATTTATGGGCGATGATAATAAAAAAACTAATACAACTACATAATACATACATACAATAATGATAGGGAAACAGCCACAGTAGAAAATGAAACTAAATCGTAAGTTTCGAACTCGAATTTGTTTTTTTTTCGTCTGAAGAGGAACTTCCCCCATTCATCTTTTTGACACGTTCGTGTTTTTGTGTGTGTTTTACTACATATTTTAAAATATGTTCATAACAAATATATTTTATATATATATATATATATAATATATATTACCACCACACACCACACACACACACACCACACACACACCACACACACACACACAAACAACACGCACACACACACACACACACACACACCAAACCACACACACACAACCCCCCAAAACTCACACACAAACACACACTCACTCAATATATATATATATATATATATATAAAATAATTTTTATTTATATATTATAATTTTTATATGTGGTGTCTGTGTGTGTGTGTGTTGTGTGTGGGGGGTGTGTGGTGTGTGGTGTGTGTGTGTGTGTGTATGTATTATGTATTATATGTTTATAGTTAATGTGTGTGTGGTTATTATGTATGTATTTGTATATGTTTATATATATATATATATTTTATATATATATAATATATATATAATATACACATAATTTTTATATAATATATATTTATATAATATAATTGGTGTGTGTGTGGTGTGTTTTTGTGTGTGGTTTTTGTGTGTTGTTGTAGTATATGTATATGTGTTCCCCCCCCAAAAACACCCCACACACACCCACACCACCACACACAACACACCTATATGTATATATTATTATTTATTATATATATATAAAATATAATATATTTTTAAAACATTATATTATTTTATGTATATCAAGTATTTTAAACACAACACATGCAATATTAATATAATATATATAAATTATATTATTTATATATATATTTTTTTATATATATAAAATTTTTATATAATTTTATATATATATTTATATAATATTTATATATAATGTAATTTTTAATAATCAAAATTTCAAAAAATACAACATTATATGCATACATTCATAAAACATAATACAATATAATTTTTTATAATTTAAAATTATAATAATTTTATATATTATAAATATTTTTAAAATTTTATTTATATATATATTATTATATATTATATATATAAATTATATTATATTTTATATTGGGTGTGTTTTTGTGTGTGTGTGGGTTGTGTGTGTGTGGTGTGTGGTGTGTGGTTGTGTGTGTGTGTGGGGTGTGTTTATGTGTGTGTGTGCGTGTGTGTTTTTCTATGTATATCGTGTTTTTGTATATGTATATAATATATATTATTATATAATATAATATATATATTGTAAATCCATACACAAATGCAAGACAAACACACACACACACACGCACACCACACCACACACACCACACACACCACACACCAAACACCCCCACACACACACACACCCACACACACACACACACACAAGTTATTATAGCATTATATATAATATATTATATATATATATATAATATATATATTATATATATATATAACATACCTATACATTATATGTATGTAATAGTAATTTAAAATATTAAAAATATGGATGTATTATGAAAGTTGCTATTTAAAATTTTAAAAAAATGTATATATAATATTTTATTATTAAATATATATTTTTATAATATCATACATCATATAGCATACATTCTACTAATCATACATACTGCATCATATTATATATTATATATATAATATATATAATTATATATATATTATATTATAATTTATATATGTATGTATTAATATATAAAAAACGCACGCACACACAAATTTTGATAAATTGTGGGGGTGTTGTGGGTGTGTGTGTGGTGTGGTGTGTTTTTGTGTGTGTAATTTCTATATATATATTATATATATAATTAAAATAATATTATTAATTTATATTTATAATATTAAATGTGTTGTTTTTAAAATTCATATATTTATGGAGTTGTGTGGGTGTTTGGTAAAATAGATGATCGACAAGAGATCGTGATGATAGATATAGATAAATTTATTCTATCATCCCCTTATCTATATCTATACTATCTATCTATCTATCTGTCTTTTATCTATCTATCTATCCTATATATCTTCTTCTTTTAAACGGTAGGGTTTAGTCTGACCGCCGTGGGCCAGATGATATTAATTGTAGTTTTTATGTTGGATGCTTTGGAGTGGTAGTGGGGGTCCCCCCGTTCCTTTCAACGGGGGTGCTGGGGTTACCTTTTTAGGTAACACTCCTATTTTATCCGGGGGTTTGGGACCCCATGATTGGGGTGGCCACCCGTGTAGGAGGCAATCGAGGTGAAATTCCTTGCCCAAAGGAACAAAGCGCCAGCCGGTACTCGAACCCCCCGAACTTAGATTGCCGTCGGAAGTGTTATTTCGCCTCAACCTTTGACCACCCCGGCCTTGACGATCTGGGGTTCATGATTTTTTTGGCAAAATTTAGAGCGGTGGTTTTCCATTGCCTTCCGCCCGGTTTTTTTTTTTTTTTTTTTTTTTTTTTCGGTCCCACTCTATTTACCCGGCATGACTTGGGCTGGCTTATCCACCAAACGGGGAGGCAGGCAATCAGGGGAAGTTCCTTTCCCAAAGGGAACAACGCGCCGGCCCCTGCCGAACCCTCGAACTCAGATTCCGTCGTGACAGTCTTTATCCGACGCTCTACCTTCGGCCACCGGGCCCCCACCTTATAACACATATGTGTGTATATATAAATTTTTATATATATTATAATATATATATATATATATTAATGCCCTTGTTTTTGGCCAGAACTTTCCAACAAAGGGGGAAAAAGCAAAAGTAAATTTTTTCAACCGGTCGAAGTTTTTTATAATTATATTTGCTCTTGCCATTATTCTCTTCAAGATCATTTTAGCCTTAAGCTAAAGTAAAACCTCAGTAAACAAAATTTAAAAATTCACACAGATTTTTTGTTTTTAACGTTTTATTTTAATAAAGCAGGTTTTGTTCCCCCCAAACTCTCTCATACCCTTTTTCCCATATTCCTGCCTATGTTGTTCCCAAACTTTACCCCCTAAAGGGTCACAGGGGACTGAATGCAAAAGGAAAAAAAAACGACGGGTGTTTAAAATACTTACAACATACTGCTTACACAATTATATATATATATATATATATTATATTAATATATATATATTATATATTTTTAATATATAACTTTCAACCACACACACAACCACACACACCACCCCCACAACACACACACACCACACACACACACCACACAAATATAAAATATATTATATATATTAAATAATATTATATTATATAAATTATATATATCAATATATATATGTGTTGTGGTGTGCGGGGGTTGACCAACAAACACACACCACACAACACACACACACAAATATAATTATATATATAATTATTATAATAATTATAATTTATTTATTTTTTATTTATATAATACATGTTCTTTCCCCTTTTAACGGTAGGTTTTGTCTGAGCCCCGGGGTCACGCATGATACTTAATTGAGTTTTCATGTTGTGAGCTCTTGGAGTGATTACGGGTAGGGCCCCAGTTCCTTTCAACGGGAGTGCCGGTGTTAAACCCTTTTTTTAATCTTCTCTCTATTTTTTCCGGGGGTTGGGGCCCGCACTGACTTGGGTGGCTTGGCCCCAGTGGTAAATAGGCAATCGAGGTGAAGTTTTTTGCCCAAAGGGAAACACGCGCCGGCCGGTGACTCGAACCCCCGAACTCATATTCCGTCGTGACGTCTTGAGTCCGACGCTCTAAACCTTCGGGCCCCCGGGCCTTTACGATCATGGGGTTTCCCTGAATTTTTTCTTTTCAATTTTGAGCGTGGTTTGCCCTTGCCCTTCCCCCCGGTGTTTTTTTTGTTTTTTTTTACAGTCCCATCTCTTTTACCCGGGGATGAATTGGGCTGGGTTGGCCACCCATGGCTAGGCAGGCAATCGAGGTGAAGTTCCGCCCAAGGGAAACAACGCGTCGGCCGGGGACTCGAACCCCCGAACCCGATTGCCCTCGTGGCAGTTTGACCGACGCTCTAACCATTCGCCACAGCGGCCCCCCCCTAAGTGTAAAAATATTAATATATATATATATATTTTTATATAATATATATATATATATATTATATAATATTTATTTATTAATTTTTAAAATATTTATATTATATATATATATATATATTTTATATTATATATATATATTGTGTGTTGTGTGTGTGGGTGTGTGTGTGTGTGTGTGTGTGTGTGTTGTAAAACACCACACCAACACCCCACACACACACACACACACACACCCCACACACACCCACACACACAATATTGTGTATATATATTTATTATATATATAATATAATTATATATTAATTAAATATAAATATAATATATTTTAAAATTTATGTTGGGTGTTGGAGTTACACCACCACACACACCCCACACCACACACCACACACACACACCATATATATAAATATATATATAAAATATTAATATATATTAAAATAATATATAATATATTATAATTGTATGTGTGTGTGTGTGTGTCACACAAATACACACCACACACACACACCACACACACACACACACCACACACAACCCCAAAAAAAAATATATAATTAATATATATATATAATATTTTATTTATGTATATATAATATTTATTTATATACATATACCACATACAAAAAGCACACACAAACACACACACCACACACACACACCACACACACACCACACCACAACACACCACACAAACCCCACACACACACACACACAACCACACCACCCCACAAAATATTACAATTATAGGCCGCGGTGGCCGAGTGGAAGAGCATGACTCAAGACCTGGCACGACGGCAAAACTGAGTTCGAGGGTTTGAGTCACCCTCGGCGGTTGTTCCCTTGGGCAAGGAACTTCCCTCGTTGCCACCTCCACTGGGGGCCAAACCGCCATCAGTGCGGGTCCCAACCCGGTAAAAAAGAGAGAAAATTTTTCTGAAAGGTAACACCGCACTCTCCGTGGAAAGGAATTTGGGGGCCCTACCACGTAAACCCCTCCAAGAGCATCAAAACAGAAAACTACAATTAAGTATCATGCTGTGACCCCGGGGGGTCAAACATTAACCTCCGTTAAAAAAAAAATATATATATATATATATATATATTAAATATTATATTATAATATATTTATAAATATGTGTGTGTGTGTTGTGTGTGGCGTGTGGTGTGTGTGTGTGTGTGGTGGGGTGTGTGTGTGTGAGTGTGTGTGTGTGTATAATATCATCATCATCAAAAACGAAATGCTCATGTTTGGCGCCTGGACCTCTCCCCCATCCTTCGCCACTCAATCGACTTGCGCTTTTCTTTTTCCACTTTTACCATCGACAACCCGCAAAAATCTTTTATGTTGTCGATCATTCTTGTTCTTCGGTTTGCCTCTTCCTTGTTTTTCCCACACCCACCCTGTAGCAAGGTTTTTCTCATACTTTTTTCTTCTCTTACATGCCATAAACTTAAATTTTTTTTTGTTCAAGTGCCCCAAAAACCCGGCTTTACAATTTTTTTTTTCACCTAAATTTTATTTTTTTTTCTTCTCTGTCCGTTAATATGTAGACTCGTCGTAAAAACCACATTTCAAAACTATTGGGTGTTTTTTTTTTGTTATCTTTCAAACCCAAACCCTCAAAACCATATATGAAATTGGGAAAACTAAGGGTTCAAACTTTCGTGGGGGTAATGCTTCGGTTTTTCCAGATTTTATTGAGGAAATTGTGGCGTTTCTGGCAATGGCAATTCTTCTTTTTACCCCGGTAAATCATCATATTATTATTTTTAAACAGATAAGTGAATCTTTCACTTTTTCCAAAAACTTCCCTTGATTGAAAACATTTCCTTTTTTCTTGCCGTTTATCTTTGAATCTTATGATCTAGTTTTTTTACATTAAGAAAAAAGCCGCCTTTTCGCTTGCTTCTCAAAATTTTTCTAGTAGCTGTGAATATATATATAAAAATTTATATATATATATATTATATTATATATATATATATATATATAGGGTTGTGTTGGGTGTGTGTGTGTGTGTGTATCATTAAAATTATACATTTTACTTTAATATAATATATTTATATATATATACATTTTTATAAAAAATATATATATATATATATATATATATATAATATTATATTATATATTATTTATATATATATATATATTTTTTATTTTTCAAAACACACACGCACAGTAATTATAGTAATATATATATAATATTATATTTATAATAATATATATTATATTATATATAATAATTTAATATAAAATTTATATATATTATATATTCCCCTTTTAATATATTTATATATATATATATATATAAATATATATATTATATATCTGTGCGGGTTGTGGTTGTAAATAAAATATTTTATATATATTATTATAAAATTATTATTATATATCTAATTATAAAAATAATATATAAATATTATATAATCGGCGGTGTGTTGTAAAATATATAATAATATATATATATTATATATATAATATATATATATATAAAATATAATATATATATAATTATAAATATATTAATTATTAAAATGTAATATTTTATAAATTTTAATAAATATATTATTTATTTATTATAAAAAAATATAATTTTTTATATATTTAATATAATTATTATATTTTTATTTTATTATATTACACATTAAAAAAATCCCCACACACACCAAAAACCCACACCCCACACACACACACACACCACACACACACACAACACAACACCACACACACACACACACACCACACACCACACATTTTATCAACCCATCAATCATTCTATTGCTTTTTTATCTCTCTCTCTTCTCTCTCTCTCCTATATATATATAATAATATATATATATATATAAAAATAATATTATATATATTATTAAAATAAAATTGGGGTTTTTTTGGTGGGTGTGTGTGTGTGTGTGTTTTTGGGTGTGTGGTGTGTGTGTGTGTGGGGTGGTTTTTGGTGTGGGTGGGGGTTTGTTTGTTGGTTTTTTGCCCTTTTTTAAAAAATTTTTTTTATATATATTTAATAATATATTAATTATAAAATAAAATTTATTTTTTTATAATATATTTTTTTATATAAATATATTATTTTATTTTTAAAAGAAAAAAAAATGAAGATATAACATAATACAAATTATATAAAAAAAAAAAAAAAAAATAAATAAAAAAATATATTAATATAGGATATAAATAATAAAAATAAAATATTATAATATTAATATATAATTATTATATATTATTTATTTATATTTTATAAAATTATATATATAAAATATATATTTTTTATATTATTATATATAATAATATATATTATTTTGGGGTTTTTGTTTGTTAAAAATATTATATAATTCTTTTTTTTTATAATATATATATAAAATTATATTATATTATTAATATTATATAATATATTTTAAATATTTTATTAAAATAAAATTTTCTTTTAATAAAAATTATGTAATAAAAATTTTTAATATTATTAAATTTTTTTTAAAATTTATTTTATTAAATTATATTATTTTAAAAATTTATTATATTCTTTTATATATATTTATATATATTAAATTATTATATAAAATATATAAATTAACCATATATATTTTATTAATTAAAATATTATATATTAATAAAATTTTTTAAATATAATTTATTCCCCCAAACCAACAACAACACCCCACAACACAACACACCCCACACACACCCCACACCACAACACACAAACCCACCCCCACCCCCACCCAAAAACCCCCACATTAATATATATTTAATAAAAAAATTATATATTAAATATATTTTATATTTTATTCCTAATATTATAATTATAAAATGTTATATTAAAATTTATATTTATTTTAAAATATATATCTATTTATTATTTTTTTATTATTTAAAAATTATTTTTAAATTATTTTATTATTTTTTCAAATTTTTTGTATTATTTTATTATTTTTTAATATATATTTCTTATATTAAACCCATAAAAACCCCCACCCCCCCACCCACCCCCCCTTTCAACCCGGGGTTTGTGTGTGTGTGTGTGTGGGGTTTGTTTGTGCGTGTGTGTGTGTGTGTTGTGTGGTGTGTGTGTGTATGGTGTGTTGTGTATGTTTTGGTGTGGGGGTGTGTGTTTGTGTGTGTGGGTGTGGGTTGGTTTGTTTTGTTTGGTGTTGTGTTGGTTGGGTTTTTGTATTATTTATGTTATATTTTTTTTTTTTTATTAAAAATTTTTTTTTTTTTTTTTATTTTTTGTTTATTTTTTCCTTTCTTTTTTTTTCTTTCTTCCTATCTTCTTCTTCTATCCTTTTTCTCCTCTCTTCTCTCCTTTCTTCTCTCCCCTCTCTTTTCCCCCCTCTCTCTTCTCTCTTATTTTTTTTTTTTTTTTTTTTTTTATTTTTTAAATCCCCCCACCAAAACCCTTTTCCCCTCCTTTCTTTTTTCTCTCTTTTTCTCCCTCTCTCTCTCTCCTCTCCTCTTTCTCCCTTCTTTTCTCTCTTCTCTTCCCCTTCTCTTCCCCCTCTCCCCCCTCTCTCCCCTCTGCCCTCTCCCCCCCCTCTCTCTCTCTCCCCTTTTTTTCCCTCGTTTTTTTTTTTTAAAATTGTTTTTTTTTATTTTTCTTATTTTTTTTAAATTTTTTTTTTTATCCAAAAACCCCCCCCCCGTGCCGATTTCTTTTATTTTTATTTTTTTTTATTTTTTTTTTTTTTATTTTTTTTGTGTGTGTGTGTGGTGTTTGGTGTGTGTGTGGGGGTGTGGTTGGTGTTGTGTGTGTGTTGTGGTGGTGTGTTGGTGTTTTTGTGGGGTGTGTTTTGGGGTGTGTGGGTGGTGTGTGGGGGTGGGGTGTGTGTGTGTGTGTGTGTGTGTGTGTTTTTAAAAATTTTTTTTCTTTTTTTTTTTTTTTTTTTTATTTATTTTTATTATTTTTTTTTTTTTTTTCCCCCCCAAAAAAAGCGTTTTTTTTTTTTATTTTTTTTCTTTTTATTTTTTTTTTTTATTTTAATAAAATTTTTATTTTTTTTTTTTATACATCCCCCCCCCCCACCCCCCCCCCCCACCCCCCTTTTTTTTTTTTTATTTTTTTTTTTTTTTTTTCTTGTCTTTCTTTTCTCTACTTTTTTTTTTCCTTCTCTCTCTCTCTCTCCTCTCTCTCTCCCCTTTTTTTTTTTTTTTTTTTTTTTTTTTTTTTTTTTTATTTTTTATTAAATTTTTATTTATGGTTTTGGGTGTGTGGTGTTGTTGGGTGTGTTGTGTTGTGTGTGTGGTGTGTGTGTGGGTGTGGGTGTTGTGTTTTTTTGTTTTTTTTTTTCTTTTTTTTTTTTATTTTTTTATGATTTTGTTTTTTTTCTTTTTATTCTTTTTTTTTTTTTTTTCTTGTTTGGGTTATTTGTTTTATATGTATAAATAAATTGGGCGTATATATAATATTTTATATATTATATATATATATTATATTTTATTATAATATAAAATAAAATTTTATTATGTATGATGAAATTATATATATATAATCTTATATATTTTCGCCGAAAGAAAGGACTGTTCCAGAAAACCCAATCGGCTGTCATGTCCCAAAATTTCGGACCCCAGTCCAATCTTTAAAAAGCGTAATTCAAGATTCCTCCCCCAAAGAACTCTACTCAGGGGAAACAAATTTCAGGAAAACCAAAAAACAAACCAACTCTAGGAGTGATTCACCAAATTAGTTTTTTTGGGCCAGTCTGTGGTGTTTTTTTCTTACAAACCCCCAACGTCGCATTTTTTTATTCTTCTCTTTGTCTCCTCCCTCAAATGTTTTTTCGAAGCTTCCTCTCACAAATTTTCAACAGACTTTCTGTGTTTTTTTTAAAATTTTTAAAGGGAAAAAACCGCTTCTCTCTGGGGTCCTTTTTTTATTCGCGACAGGTTGTTCGCTACCTGTTTCGTAAAAGTTTTTTCACTGTAAATACAAAAAACCCCCTGTATATTCCCCCGGCTACAATGCTTGGGTGTTTTCTGCATCTCTGTTCCTGCACGTATTTTCACTGCCGACATTGTATTGTTCTCCTGTTTTCCCCATTTTTCTTACAAAAAGTTTTTCTTTTTTTCATTCATCTCTTTTCCCCCCCCACCCCTTCCTGTCTTTGCCCCCTTCTTTAAAAATATTTTTACAGTCTCCCCTTTTACAGAATAAAATAGACTCATTCTGACCAATATCCTTCCCCTTCCGCACAGCACCACCTCGCCATGGCCCCCGCGCCTTTTGACACGCCCCTAGGAAATTCGAACGGGCAACAAAAGGGGGAAAAAACCCTATGAAAAAGCACCGACATAAACACCCCTTTTTAAAACTCTCGTTCCCCTGGCAACAAACCGGCCTCTCCTCATTCTTGGTTGTATTTGAGGCGAAAAATATTTTTTTTTTGCGTCCTTTTCGACATGTGGGACGGAGCATTTTACGGGGGTGAGCCCGGGTCCCTGGGGGCGCTTTAAACCTCCGCTTCATTTTTTTCGGGTTTTCTGGCTGGGGAATCATTCTAGCACGTGACTTTCCTTTGATAAGCAACTCTCTCCTCTCTCTCTTCCCTTTCTCTCTTTTCCCCTTTTTCTCTCTTTTTAGCTCCGCCCTTTTTCGCTTTTTTTCTGCTGTTTTTTTTCCCTTATTTTATTGTTCAATCTCTCTAGTTTACCCCCCCGAAAAGAAGTTTTTGTTTTATACCTTGCTCTTATTACATTACAATTTTCTGAGAGAGGCATTAAATAAGATGAGAGAGAAAGGGGAAAGAGGGAGAGAGGAGAGAGAGGAGAGAGAGGGGAAGAGAGAAGAGAGAGAAAAGAAGAGGGAGAGGAAAGAGAAGAAGAGAGGAGAGAGAGAGAGAAAGGGGGGAGGGGAGGGGGAAGGGAAGAAAAAAAAGGAAGTGGAAAAAAACAGGGGTACAAAGATGGTCGACAAAGGCAGCCATTAAAAAAACGCTGCTCCGGGTTCCGTGGGCGCCTCGTCGTCTTGGCGAGGTTTTTTACACCCTGCGCCTCCGATACTTTTTTTTTACATTCCCCGGTCTACAGAACTACAGGGTTCTTTTTTATTTTCTCTGACAAGGGAATTTTACCCAATTTTCCCCGACTGCTCCCCCCCTCCCCGCCCTCGCATAAATTCTCTCAAGCTTGAAAAATTGCCTCACATTCCCTGTCTATTTATTCATTCCCCTCTTTCATTTCGCAAAATAAAATCACTTTCATATTTTGGCCCCGGGGACGTTCGAAAGGGCTTCTTTGGGTTTCATCGGAAGTAAAAATTCAGGCTCCCGTATATCGTCTTTTTTGAAGACATTATTTTGGGAATATCCAGCCCTCCTTCCATTTTGGGCTGATTCTTGGCCTTTATGGGACAGTTAGCGTCGACGCTAACCCCACGACCTAGCGACGACAAGTGTATTTTTGTTCCAAAGCCGAAGACCAAAATTCAAAAACTAGGGGGGGATCAGAGCATCCTTTTTCGCCGGGGACTCCGAAGTTGTCCTTTTGAACCCGCTTAAAAATCGGATAAAACACACAAAACAAAAACATTTACCCACTAGACGCAACCGCCTGGCAGTTCAGATTACTTAAATATTAGATATTAATTCCATTCGAATAAGTCTTTCTATCAAACGGTATGCAAAATATTATAATATATATTATATAATAAATATATATAATATATATGTATTAAAATTTTAATATTTTTAAAATTATTAATATATATATATATTATATAATATATATTCAATATATATATATATGTATACATGCCCACCTCATACTAAATATACATATACATACTCATTATATATATATATAATATATATAATTTTATATATATATAATATATATATATATGTGTTGTGTGTTGTGTGCGTGTGTGTGTGTGGTTGTGTGTGTGGTGTGGGTGTGATAGTGTTTATATGTTGTGTATATATATATAAATTTTATATATATATATATAATATAATTAACATATAATTAATATATATATATATATTAATATAATTTTTAAAATAATTATAAAATAAACACATTACAATTTTATTTGGGGTTGTGGTGTATGTGTGTGTGTGTGTGTGTTGTGTACCATATATAATGTTTTTTATATTTTGGGATTCTAATATTATAATATATATATATTATAATATATAATATATATGATAATTATACATAATAATATAAAAAATATAATTGTGTAAAGTGTGTGTGTGTTGTGGGGGTATGTGTGGTTTTGGTGTAGTGGTGTATGTGTGTGTTGTGTGTGTGTGGTGTGTGTGTGTGTTTTTTGTGTGTGTGCACATATATCTAATATCTTTATATTAAAATATATATACTCAAATTATTTTATGTGACACACCCTCACCACACACACACACAAAACGCACGCACGCACGCACACACACACACACACCACACACACACCACACACACACACACACAACACACACCACCCACACACACAATTATATATTATATATATTATAATATATATAATATATATATTAAAATATAAATATATATATAAATAATATATAAAATAATTTTTATTAATAATTGTGTTGGTGGTGTGTGTGTGTGTGTGGGTGTGTGTGAGAATCTGTGTGTTTTTGTGTGTATGTTTAATATTAATAATATATAATTAATATATATATATATATATACAATTATATTATATATATATATAAAATATATATAATTATGTATGATTAGTAGTTATATTAAATGTGTGGTGGGGTTTTATATTTTATATAATAAATATAATATTATATTATTATATATATATTAATAATTTTAAAATGAAAGGTAAAAATTCTACCGAGTCGTACTATGAAAAAGAAATTAAAAAAGCACATATATTTTTATGGTGTAACATAGATAAAAAAAAAATATAAAAGGTATATAGAATAATGTATTATAATATTATTATTTTATAATTAATATATATATATATATTTAAATACATATATATTAATATTATTTTGTATACATACATATATTTTGATTATATGTATGATATGTATA
>NW_023657692.1:0-20000 GCF_015228065.2 Penaeus monodon
CCCCCTTCTGCCCCAAAACACAGGCAGGCTGGCGAGGGGTTTTTTTCCCACAGGGTCGGAACATGAACGCTCCAAGGGAAAGAGCACCAAGCGCCCCAAAACCCCACGAGGGGAAAGCCAAGGGGTGAGGCGGGACGAAATAAACACAAAGTGACAGTCTTTCCTTTTTTTACACAAGTTTTTTACCCGTACACTTTTCTATAGGCAAAATACGGGGGGAAACCAGCATGTCCCTTCACGATAAGCTTAAACGGGGCAACACAAAGTTAATCAGGTCACCAGGGTACACACGAGGTCTTAAAGGGAGCAGCACCCAACCCGTCTCTGGGTTGTTCCCCCCCCGCCTCTGCTCACACCCAGCTGCTCATGTTTGCCCGGTCCCTTCATTTTAACACAGCCAGGTATCCTTTTATGTTAACAAAATTTTTCGCACAAGACAAAGCCCCACTGGCGTAGCAATATATATATTAAATATATATATATATATATATATATATATATAATATATATTTTTAAATAATAAAAAATGTATAATAAATTTATATTATGTATTATACAACAATTTATATATTTTTTACATAACAATATATGTATGAATGTATATGATGTATACATACATACGGCAGATATACACATATTACACACACAGACACATTGCACCACCACATTATATATGAGTGTGTTTGATTCGAGCTAGACAAAAACTAATAGGGAAGGTTCTGACAGGAACGAAAGGAAGGGTAGAGGAGAAACCGAGGGCGAAGCAAGAGCAAAGCGACGACGCCTGCAATGCCCCGGGAACTTTTCGTGTGCTTTTGGGAGCCAGCGGGAAAAACCCGAAGGGCGGGCTAGAGTGCCCCGCAAAAATTGTTCCCTAAAAACAAAATTTTGAAAAAGGGTAAATTGTATTACTAACGTTTACCATAAAGTTTTAAAAACGAGCCCAATTATCACAAATTTATGAAAAATTGCTAATGATTCGTCGTCATTTGTGAGGGAAACACATTATCACACCCACCCCTTTCATGTTTATTTTTTTAACAACTGTGTTACCTTTTTGAAAATTTTATTTTATAAAAGAAAAAAACCATGAATGTTCATCCGCCCTCAAAATATAACAAAAAAACAGCTGATCGAGAGAAAGGAAGAGTTGGGTGTTTTTCCAAAACGACCCCTTTAAATTTATTTTGAAAATGAAACCTATTTTTTTTTCCCCCCCCAAAAAAGCCTTGTAAAAAGGACTGCTCATATGCGAGGGGGGCTCTACGCCGGTAAATAGGTGTATATATGTATGGTATATATAAAACTATATCATCACCCTGAATCAACCCTGCGGGGACGACGCCTCCCCCAATCTTTTCCACTTTGTCTTGCTTTTTTTGCTTCCAGTCTTGGTCCCCATTTTTCTTATTTTTTCTGCAAATTTGTCATGGGGCCCCTTAAACCTCTGTATTTATCTATAGCCCAGTTGTATTTTCTTTGTCCATCTTTTGCCCCTGTCTCCGATATAAGGACCCCAATTTCCCATTTTTTTTTTTTTTGATGCTGACAAGTATATCGCCCCTTTTTTGTCTTTTCCCTCCCTGCCCAATCGCCCCATCTCTAAGGGAGTTAAAATGTTTAAAATGTTAAAAAAAAGAAAATGTGTAGACATCAAGGTCATGTAGCACTATGTTAATTTTGGGGAAGGGGGGTTGATTTTAGTGATTTTTTGTCAAGTGGGAAAGGATTTGGTGAGTGAAAGGTTAGGGCGGGTAGGAAAGGGGTTTAGATAGATGAAGAATATGTAGCGTTTGGGAAAAGAATGGGTTTTGAAGCAAAAAGTTGGGTTTCTGTAAGGATGTTGATGGGTTTGGGAGGTGGGGTTTGGGGGGGGGAAGGGGGGGGAAAAAGCAAGGTACGATTTGTTTCAAAACTGGGCACGGCAGTAGGATGTGGGGGTTTGGAGTGTCTGGTGGGGTTTTGTTTTATGAGATTTAATGATTTAAAAAGGGATCACGTGCGTAAGGAGGGAGGGAAGGGATAGGGGGAGGTGGGAGGGTTAATGTGGCGGGGTGGGGTCGGGGGGGGGGGCGGGTTTTGGGAGGGGGTAGGAAGATGGGGTTTTAGGGGGGATACTTTAGGAGGAGGAGGGAAATTCAGCATTTTATTTGGGAGTGGGGAAAGGAGCAGGAGTTGAAATTTTGGGGGTTTGAGTGTCAGTTTTCATTAGGTAATTTTGAATTTTTTAAATGGTTTCTTCTTCTGAGTTGTTCGGGGGGTTTGGGGGGGTAAGGTTTTCTTGTGAGGGGGGGAAGAGAGGCTGGTGTTCAAGCATAGGAGCAAAGGAAGGTGAAGGTGATTATGTGGTAGGGAAGGGGGAGGGGGGGGAAAACTTTTGTTCTGTTGTTACGGGTGTGCGGGGAGGGAGAGGAGAAGGTTTTGGGGGATTGTAGTGGTATTAAAGTATCTGTAGGAGTTTGGAGTGTCTGGTTTTGGGGATGGCAAAAGGTTGACTGGGGAAAGGGTAGGAGGTAGAAGGGGGGGGGTTTAATGTAGGAGGGGTGGTTTAGGAGAATGGTGAATGAGCATATTACTGGATAAGGAGTAAGGGAGAAACCACGTCGACGTTTCTTGTCGGGTTCACGTAGTGTGGTCCAAGTTTGAATTGAGAGTTGCCCCTCAGTCTAAAATTTTAGGTGGGCCCCCCTAAAAAATACTTTTGGGGGGGCCACCACAGTTTGGGACATGTGCGTGATTGTGCAGGGCAGTTAGATCGGGTATGGGCCCGGTTGGGCACATAGTGGGCATCTGGCTGTGGAACGGGAATGTTTGGTGGGGGTCCCAGACGCCAAATTTTTGGCACGAGTGGAGGGGGTTTGGGATGGCGAAGGGAGGGATTCTCCTCCTATGTAGACGAAAGGGGAAGGGGATGCCTACGGAGGGAATTTTGGGGGATGTTAGTGAGTTTTTTTCGATGACCCCGGGGGGGAAAGGAGTAGCATTTACTGATTTGCACAAGTCTGTGAGACAGGCAAAAAGATTTCCCACAATCGCCAATCTTTGCAAGATTGGGCAATTGTGGGGAGATTTAAACGTTCGGGTAAGTATTTGGTTGGATGGGGTTTTTAAAGGATGGGGTTTCCATTTTTGGGCTGTAGTTTTTTTAATGTACAGCTTGGTTTTCGGATGTTACTGTGACAAGACGGGAGCGGCGGGTCGGCTACGGGAAAAAGGCTTACCCACTTTTTTTTGGGGCTTGTTGGAAAAGAAGGGTTTGTCGAGTAGGGGGCTGTGGGAGGGATCAGAAAAATCGGTCCCTTTGGCCGCTGAAGAGGGTATTCAAAAATTTTTTGTAGAGATAGGGGGGGTCGAAGGGCGGGGCCCTGACGAAGAGGGGGTGTGTTAAGGGAGGAGTGTTTTGGGAGGTGGGCAATAAGGTGTAAAGGGATTAATAAGGGGGGGATGGGGTGGTTGTGTTGGAGTTGTGGGGGTTTTGAGGTTTTTTGAAGTTGAGATTGTGGGCGAGTGGAAATGTTTTTTAAGGGTGATTTTTGGCTACGATAGTAGGATGATGAGGGGGGGAGTTATTGCAGTGTTCAGACCGTGGTCAAAGGGGAGCCGGGTCAGGAATCTGGTGGGTTTACATCATGGGGCTATTTGATAAAGGGGCAAGCCTCATTGCCCCTAAAGTGGGGATAAGTTTTCATACTGGCCATGGAAAGCCTGGATTATTTTGGGGAAAAAAAACAGCCCCCCCTCAGGGTCCCCTTGAGGGGAAAGGCCCCCTAAAAAACAAAATCAGGGAATCCCTTTGCCCAGGTTCCTCGGGCCCGTTCGGAGGCACAAAGTCACCCTTTTTTTTTTCCCTTTCAGCACGGCTTCACACCTTAGGGGTGGATAGCAAAAAGGTTTTGGTGAAGGGACAAAAAACGAAAAGTGGGAAGGAAAAAAAAGCCATGAAAAATAGGGGAGTAGGGGGCTGGTCCCAAGGTTGGGGATTTCCCCCATCATTGGGTCCCAGTCCCGCCCCCTAAGCCCCCCACGACAACAACGGGCAAGGGTTTGGGGGGGTCTCTAAGGGGGGTGCAACAAAAAGCGGGTTTTGCCCGCGGGGGAACCGGCCCCAAACCCGCGAAAAAATTAAAAAACCTTTAAAAAACAAATGTATGTGTGAAAGATGGAATTAGCAATGGCGCTTTGATATCGATAAAAAAATAACAACCTCCCTATCAGGATCGAAACCTAGGTCACCCCGGGATGAAACCGGAGGCCGTGCAAAACCCAAACCGGCCACACGAATCACAAAAAGGACTGTGAACTAGGATCTTACTGCTCCATAGACTTCCCTACTACTATATTGGGTAATGTAGCAAAGTTTTACGCTCACCCCCCGTGGGCACTCGGTGGAAATTGTTTTAGAAATTTCAAATCCTAAGTGATGTCCCGGGGTTTTTAATTTTATAAAAGAGGGAAATTTATGCAATGCCGCATTGATATCGATAAAAACAACCCTCCCAACCAGGACTCAAACCCTAGGTCCTCCGGGTTAAAACCGGAGGCAGTGCTAAACCAACGTGCCACACCCCACTAAAGGACGTGCAACAGGATTTTACTAGCCCAAAAAAAATTACCTATCTACTCATATTTAGTAATGATAACGAAGTTTTTCGCTCACCCCCCGTGGGCACCGGGGGAAAATTGATTTAGAAATTTTTAGTTTAGTTACTAAAGCCCTCTTTCGCTTATATATAGAATTTCCCACAAATTTTTCTTTTCAAAAACTTTTGTGAACCAAGAAACTTACCCCAAATTTTGGGCTTGCTACCCTGGGTTTACCTCTCCAATAGAGCATGTGTCCACATTAGTATGTCTTTCTTCGTTAGTCTTCTACGTCACAGAGCCTTCAACATACCATTTATAAAAAGAGAGTTCCTCTGTAGGCCCACACGGTTCAACTCGTCCGCCGTGGGCGGGGCGATATTAATATTGTTTAATAAACTTTTTCTTTTATTTTAGTTTTTTTTTTGATGATTTTTTTTTAAACAAAAAGTAATGTATTTTTTTTTTTGTAATTTTATATAACGTTTTTTTGCTTCCCCTTTTTTCCCATTTCATTTAACGTTTATATATTTCTTTCCCTGTGTTTTTGTACTTTATTTTGTTAATTTTTTATTAAAAATAGTAAGGTCCTGCGAAAAAAAACATTTTTAAAAAATTTATAGACCATTTTCGATTTTAAATAAGAAACCCGAACTCGGGGAATCGCTCTCGGCGATATCGGGGGATCTCTGGAACCGGTCAGTTGCAAGATCCCCCGAGTCTCCGTTGCAAAAGGTAAATAGAGTTTTGTTATGGCCAAGGGACTTTAAAGGCATCACTATTTAAAGGGGGTTTGGCTTGTTTTCTGTTTTCCCGTTTTTTTTTTGAGCTTTTTTTGCTGGACCGTCTTAGGTTTTTTTATGTTCTTTTATTTTATTTTCTTAGTTTTGTTCTTTTTTTTTGTTATTTTTTTTAATTTGATTTTTTTATTTTTTTTTTATTTTATTATTTGTAGTGTTTATTTTTGCTCATTTAAGTTAATTTTTCAGTTTTAAGTTTCCCCAATTATATTTATGCGAATCTTGCTCATTTTAGTCGTTTTATTTTGTTTTAGTCTTTACCAAAATTTTTAGCCATTTTTGGAAATTTAAACAAAAAAAAATTTTGAAAGGTTAAGTTTGTTCCTACAATCTCCATCTGCCCATATTTCAGGAAAATAAATGTCTTTTTAAATTTTGCTGAATCACGACACCTAAGAAAGCTAGTAAGTGGTTTCTTTTCCATTGTGCAAACGTGGGGCGGCCTTTTTTTAACCGGAGTTTTTTAGCACTTGTTTGGAACTACCCTGATCGCCGCCGAAAAACAGAGGCCATTCGCCCCCGGGGATGAGGGAGCCGGGTTTTGATTGGAGGTAAACGCCGAGTTACCTCCACTACTGTCTGGGGTGTATCTTGGTGGGGGAGTAGTTTACCGCTTTATGTTCATTTTCCTGCACGTGAAATTACACCCCTTTGCATATGCCCTATGCATGTGATATGCCTACATACCCCTACATTATACAAAACTACACACTGCACAGCTTTACAAACTATGCGTAATAAAAAGTGATACATAGTGTATACAGACCCGATAATGCGAACACAATACTACGTGTTTTGTACACGTATTAGACTATAATACACATATTACCCAAACATATGCTTACGAAAACGTGTATACGCACATAGTTTATGCTTGCACATTATTGTTCGCTTCAATAGAGTTAACTTGTTCAGCACATACATAACATATACATACACATATACACATAATATCACACATAATACATTAAAAATATACATACATATCCAATATATATATATATATATTAAAATATATATAATATATATATACTTTATACATAATATTATATTATTATATTATATATATAATATTATATATTAACAAAAAAATATACATACACATACATTTTCGGGCCCTCCTCATTAGACGCAGCTCCCACATTTTCCCGTCTGTGATCTATATCAACTTGGGGGCGAAATGTTTTATCTATTCACACAATTTGTCAAAGGGCCCGGGGATAATTTTTACAGCTATAGTTAGAGCAGGGGGTCTACATAAAGGAAAATATACATATGGAGGGGTTTCTTTTTGAACAGTATCTCACTTTTTCTAAATGCGTCCCTTGGCTTTTTTGGGGTTTTTATTATTCCATATATTCTTTTCCTGTTCTTAGTTTGACATTTTCGTTACTTTTTTTTATTTTAGTGTTTTACCTTTTGGTCCTTAGTATTTTTTTTTTAAAATTCCTACATTTTAATTAATCCCTAATTCTAAAATTTAACTTTAGGTAGGTTAGTTTCATTTTTTGGTTGTATTTTATCATGTCACATGCCTTTTTTATTTTTTTATTTAAAATCCCGTGTGGAACCGTGGCCCAAGGAAATGGGGGGGTCAAAGTTTATTCGCCACCTTCGACGGTGACGGTCGGGTTTTCCCGTCTGAGGAGGTGGTTAAGGAAAGGAGGCCCGAAAGGCAGGGCTCAGCTGGGCGGGAAAAGGGGTCGTGTACGCGTGGTGGGAGACAGGTCGAGTGGGGTTTGACTGAAAACTTATTATAGGAAATCCCGGTGGGCTTCGGTTTTTTTGTATTGTTCCTTTTTTTTGATTCTTTATTGTGCTTTTCAAATGCTTTTAATTTTTATATATATTTTAAAGCTGAAGTACCCCCGCCCCTAGTTTACCAAATGACTATTTTTCCCTTTTAATTTTGAAATATTAAAAACATGTTTTCCGATCTGAAAAATTTATTGATGTTTCAATAAGTTTTCCCCTCAACCATGATAATTATTTAAAGGTAAAGGAAAGAAAAAGGAAAAAAATGCTGTGAAGTTAAAAAGGGTCGGTGCCTGGAAAAAATGAAAAACAGATAAAATCTTGAAAACCCCGTTTAAGAATCGCACCCGTAAAGGTAAACAAAAGGAAATAGACAGAACCGATAAAAAAAGAACATAATAAAAAAACCCTCAAAATAAGATAACGAAAGAAAATATTTTGATCTTTTAATTTGAAAAATAAACATTAAAGGGAAAAAAAAGTGCCTCCTAAATTTAAAGTAGATCTAAAAATAAAGCCCAGGCACTAAAAAAAAGCGTATAAATTTTGATAAACCCAGGTTCCCTTACCCGGGGGATTTTTTTCCAAAAAACAGGCAGGTAGTATGCCCGGTTAAAAAAGAAACAAGCAGTTTTACCCGATCGATTAATACCCCCCCGGTGGCCTATTTGACTGTTAACGGAGGAATTTATGCAAAAGTTTTGTTTTGAACGATCGAAAGGGATTTTTTTTAAATACCATTTTTCTGCCGCCAAAAAAAATGTGGGCGAGCGTTAAGAAAAGCAACGATATTCATTTACGCCTCCGTTTTCGTGGTTCCCCCCTACCCGGGGGGTAGAGAGGTTTTAAAGGGGGAAAAAAAAAGAGAGGGCAGGGAGAGGAAATCGAAACAAAATTAAGAGTCCTTAATTTCGCCTGCATATAGTCGAGACTACGGGTGTGAGGGTGTCACTTGCGCGCCCCACCCCCGGTTTTAAACACGCTTACCACTCTGTCATACACGTACAAAAAAAAACACATCATGCACAATATCCCTTCTGTCTTTCTGTACATACTCTTGTATTTGCATTTCAAATAAGTGGGGTTTTGGCAGCGAGGTGGAAGCCACAGGGGAAGACTTTCTATCTTATTAAAAAAAATAATTAATTGGGGTCACCTCCACGCGGGGTCCCCGGGTTCCCCCCACACCTAACGCTACATATTATACATACATATATATATATTATATTATATATATAAAATATAATATATATATTAATAATATATAATGTATATACAAAAAACTACATACATACAACATACATACTACAAAATAATACATAATACAACCAAATAAAAAACATACACACACAACCTACTCATATAAACATTTCATACAATACCGATATACAAACAAAAAATAGCATAAGTGAGACGCAATTGTATTGTTCTCTCGCTCAAAACACATGGACAGGTGCACACGCACACAACACCGCACACTTCCGTGTATACGCGCTCATACTCGTGCATAAATTTGAACAGCGTCTGCATGAGCGTACATACCCACTCCATTATAAAGAACTCTAGCATTAAAAATGTGACACATTGTAGGGTTTCAGCAAATGGGGTTTAGGAGAGGAGGGGGTGTGGGGGGGAGGAGGATTTAGGGCGATGTTGGAATGGGTAAGGGTGGGTTTGAGGCTAGAGGGAATTCTTCTTCTTTTCAAGTGACTTGTCTTTTTTGGGGGTTGGCGATCATGGTTTTTTCCCTCCCGTTCGGTTGTTGACAACTTTGGGGGCAGACTAAACGAATGACAAACATAACACTGTAAACAGTGGATGATAAAGGTTTTTAGCAAAATTTAAAGGGAAGTAGGGTTTCCCGGTCCTGAAAGGGAATGTCAGTGTTTTCAGAAATTAAAAACGGAATGTCAGTGTTTCCAGTACTTAAAAAGCGGAATGCGTGTTTCCAGTACTAAGAAACGGGAAAAGTCAGTGTTTCCAGTGCAAAGAGAGCGGAATGTCAGTGTTTCCCGTGCTAAGAAAGCGGAATGTCAGTTTTCCAGTGCAAAAAAAGGGAAGTTTTGTTTTTTCCAGTATAAGAAACGGAATGTCAGTGTTTCCGTAAAGAAAGGGGAATGTTTGTTTCCCCTACTAAAAAAAAAAGGAATGTCAGTGTTTTTCCCCTCTAAGAAAGCGGAATGTCAGTGTTTCCCCGCGCTCTCACGATCAAGAATCAACAATCCCACTCCTGACACCATTTGTTACGCCGACCGCCTCGCTCTCTGCCACCGAACACAAGTCAGGCTAGGCAGACGCATACTATCCACAGTCCGTGAAACACTGAACAGCTCCAAGAGGCACCGAGCACCACAGTGCCCCAGAACCCCACAAGGGAAACGCCACTGGAGAGACAGGGCACGAATAAACACACAATGACAGTCTTTCTTTATTTACAGCAAGTTATTTACCCTTAACACTTTTCTATAGCACAATACATTGGGAAACCGCATGTCACACTGCACGATAACGCTTATAAAAGGGCAACACAAAGTTTATCAGGTCACATAGGCACGACACGAGGTCTTCACAGGAGCAGCAGCCCCCCCTGCGTTCTCCCTTGGCTTGTCCTCCGCTCCTCCGCTCACAGCCATTTGCTCATGTTTTGCCCAGGTCCCTTCATGTTACCACATGCCCATGTCATCCTTTTCATGTTAACACATGCCCCCAGGTCATCCTTTTATGTTAACACATGCCATGTCATCTTTTCAGTTAAACATGCCAGGCCCTCCTTTTCATGTTACACATGTTTCGCACGAGACAAAGACCCACTGGCGTAGCAATATATTAAGAGTATTGTATAAGTAGAGTGGAGGTATAGTTTTAGTAAAGGACAGACTGTCCTGGGCTCATGAACACCTACAAGCGGAGTTCGAATGGACATGTATCTATTTATTAAGTAAATCTCCCCCTCAACTTGTTTGTTCTATTCCTGGAAATTAATCAGCCCGGAATATGGCGGAATTGACTTCGCAGTCCTACATCTGTAAGAATGCTCCAGGTTAATTTGAAAAAAATTCTCTATTGAATGTTGGTAAGAACTTAACAACGTAAAAACTGTAAATAAAGTTTATTTTGGAACATTGAATAATTCTTTTGTGCAGAATGTCATGTGTTTGTTTTATTTTTAAATTGTCTTAAGCTTTTGATTTTCCCCCAAGGCAGATTCCCGCTTCGCCCCTATAACCAGGTAATCCGGCTCCCTCCCCCCCCCCAAAAGTAAAGAGCCAACCATAACAGGTTATCATGTTTGCTTTTCTTGAAAAATATTGAAATCTCTGAATTTTCTATTCCGCCCCCCCCCCCCCCAGTCTTGACTTCGCTCCCGCCGCCTATGCACACACACACACACAAACACACACAAACACACACACGCCACACACCACCACACCACACACACAACCATTCTATATATATATATATATAATATTATTATATATATATATATATTTATATACTATCATCATCATCATACAAGGGGCTAACCCGAACGGGGCGCTGGCCGCATCCACCCTGCGCTTCCAGCCGACGAGGATCCCTCGAGGCCGAGTCTCCAGGCAGGCAACGGCCCATCTCTAGTTCCTCACGACAGTTCTCGTCGAGCTGCCCAGCCATGATCTCCTAGGACGTCCCACAGGTCTCCTCCACCCAGGGTTGGTCTCGCAAGAGGAACACCTGGTGGGCAGGTCCGTCCATAGGGAGGCGAGCTAAGGTGGCCATATAGCCTGAGTTGGCGCTCCCGGATGTGGGGAGGTGCGGAGGGAGTAACAGGGTCCCCCCATGCCATCTTCACGGTGTAACCGCCGGTTGGACACGTGGTCCTGCCAACTGTACCCCATGATCCGGCGAAGGGAATTGTTACCAAAGGCCATCAAGGCGAGACCTCCAAGGCAACTGGATAGCGTCCGGTTTCGCTTTCCTCAGGCACAAAACTGGAAGTATCAAGGCCTTGAAGACCACGCAGCTTTGTCCTTCTCTGCATGGTACCGACATCTCCAAAACGCTTTTGTTGAGCGAGTTCATGGCTCCTGTTGCAAGACCATCCGTCTACTGACTTCCTGGTCTTACAACCCGAGATATGGAACTATGCTACAGGTATGTAAAACTTTCTGTGACTGTTCAAACGTCCTCCGCCGCAATCAGCATGGATCGCTGAACGGGTTCCCCCTAACAGGCCCCCAAAGTCCTGAATCTTGGTCTTGGTCCAGAGAGACCCTAATCCTAGGGGCTTCGCCTCATTGCTAAATCATCAAGAGCCCGGCCACAAATGTACTCCTAAGGACTCAGATAAGATGGCCAACATCGTCGGCAAAGTCAAGGTCCCGAGACCTTAATAATTGCCTGAGTGTTTTGCTCCGCACCTGACTTGGGGCTAGTATCTCTGGCCCATTATCCAGTCCATACAAGTGTTGAAAAGTGTGGGTGCAAGGACACAGCCTTGCCCTCACCCCTGAATTAAAAGTGCAGAAGTTCGATATCAACCCCCACCACACTTTACGCACTTTCAGTACCAGTTATAGAGGCTTGCTATCATCAGGCCAATAATCTGGGTCGTAATTCCCTGAGCCCTCAGATCATCCATAGCGATTCCCGATGCACTCGATTCCAAACGCCTTTCTTGAGGTCGATGAGGCTGCAAGCAACCCACGACCAAACTCACGCCTGCGTTCAGCAATTACTCGAAGCGCTAGTATACGGTCATATTGTGGACTTGCCAGGAGTAAATCCAACTGCTCCGGTCCTCTGTGCCTCATTAGGTGGTTCGGATCCGTTTCAGAAGAATGTGAGCGAGAACCTTGCCTGGTAATGCTGAGCAGTGTAATGCCACGGTAGTTGCTACAGTCCCATCGAATCCCCCTTTCTCCCCTTCCAAAGAGGGATTACTCCGCCCCCAGCAGGTCAGGGGTGAATGGTACAAGATGCAAATGGCAGTCAGGACTGTATGCAGGCCCCGAGCCATAGGTTCACCCCCAGCCTTTAGCAGTTCAGCAGGATATCACATATGCCTTCAGCTTTCCGAAAAACTCTTCCAGCTTGGGAAATCGCCAAGCTAACCTCTGTTAGGGAGGAGGTTCCTCGCTGAAAAAAAATTGGTGGATCCGCAACAGGCACTGAGACATCGCTTGCATCCAAGCTAAACTGTTGGAGGATCCACCTGTACAATGTTCAAAATACATATATATGTTTATATATATATATATTGGCGGCGCCCCAACCCCACCATGAAACTTGTGGGGGCAAAGCTAGGGAACCCTATAGATGGACGGGGGACCTCACAGCCTCCGACCCCGTTTAATTTTGGGGCAGCGTCGGCGGGAGCGCAGAGGTGCGTGCACCCTAGTAAACCGCCCGAGGCTAACCCAGGCGAGCTTTCGTGGTAGGCGTATGGAACATCCGGTCCTTGTGGCAGATGATTGATTACCTCCGCTATCGGGAAATTGGACCGATTGGGAGTTGAGTGCTGCCCTTCTCGATCACGTATCCGTATGGTGAGTGCCACCTACTGTGGTCGGGCCACAGTGATGGTCTCACCCTCCAGGGTGAGTTGCCATAGCCATTTCCAGCCGTACTTAGTTTAAGGTGACACCGGTTTGATGAGCGTATTATGGGCACTGAATTGAAACCTGCCCTTTGGCTTCATGTGGTAGAACAATTGCCCCCAGTCAGATATTACATTGTTTAATGGTCGACTTTCAATGTGGTATCCCGCTGTGACGTTTGGTTATGAGATGTTTTGCGGCCCCCCATGGCTCGGGAGTTGATCTCAGCAGCGAGACAGGGAAAAAATCCTTCTCTGGGCCTTTGCAGGTCCCGAGAGAATGAGGATCTCTGGCTCCTGATACCCGCGCTCCAGCCCGCATCGCTGGACATGGTATAGCAATACAGGTAACAGTGGCTAAGTGAGACCTCGACCACATTCTGTAAGCATGCAATGGAAGGAATCCTCCAAGAACTTGTAATTTTACCAGAGTGCCGAGTTTCTGCGGCCCTGACCTCAGGCTGGTTTGTGGGCTACCTTGCGGGTCCACATCAAAATTTCCCCGTCCCTCCAGTGGCCATTCTAAGGTGTTTCACTTGGACAGACTGGGGTGGAGGAGTGTGCCAGTGGTGTTCACATGACAGTCTGACCGATTCACAGAACATGACAACCTGATGGACCCAGTTGTTTTCCTGTGGGAGTTCTCAAGCGCACAACACTTGAAAGCACCCAGGAGTCATTGTGCGTACGCCAAGGGCAGGTAAATTCCATCTCCCTGGAGCATTGGAGGCCACTGTCAGCAGGTCCGCATGGCTCGGTTGAATGGCAATCAGGTCTGAGTCACTCTTTAGCGACACTGCTGAGAATGGACAAGGAAACATTCATCCTGAATCTTGCGAGGAAGTTGAAGGCCATTTCTTGGTAAACGACCATTTGCCCTGCTTTATCAAGCCCTGAGAAAGCTGAACTCCAGCCCTCCTCGCAGATGAACGGCAGTCCGATCAGTGGTGACAGATCATCTCAGTAATGTTGTGGGTTCGTGAACATTGGCTGAGTATTTTGAGGCAGTTATATACCAGGTATCCTTCCAACATTTAGCTTGGCTGCGCAAGCGATATCAACAAGTCCAGTGCCGGACCCACCCATCAGCGAGGGACTCCTACCCTAATGAAGGTTAGGATGGCGATTCCCAAGCTGAAGTGTGGGAAAGCTACAGGCTGCTGAAACTTCTAAAGGCTGGGGTGAACTTATGGCTCCCGGGGCCTGCATCGCAGCCTTTACTGCCATCTGACAGTCTGATACCATTCCTCCTGAACCTGCTGAGGGTGTGGGTCATCCCTCTCTGGAGAGGGAAAGGGGATTGCTGGGACTGTAAAGCCAAACTACCATGGCATTAACACTGCTCACCATACCAGGCCAAAGTTTTTGGCCCACATTCTTCTTAAACGGATCTACGACCACCTAACTAAGCAGCAGAGACCAGAGTATCCTGATTCACTCCTGCAAGGCCAAAAAAACACAATAGACGGAATACTATCGCTTCAAGTAAATGTGGAACCAGTGAGTTTTGGTCATGGCTTGCGTTGCAGCTTCATCGACTCAATAAGGCGTTTTGACTCGGCAATCGTGAATCGCTATGGGAGATCCTGAGACTCAGGGGAATTATACACAGATTCTTGGCCTAATAGCAGTCTATATACTGGTACTGAAAGTGCTGTAAAGTTTGGTGGGGTCCCTGGTCAACACTTCTCTGTTAATTCAGGGATGCCGCAAGCTGTGTTAACTTGCACTAACACTTCTCAACACCTGTTAAATTTGATAATGGGCAGAGCTACTAGCCAAAGTCATTGTGGGTGCAACACTGGGGCAATATCAAGGTCCAGACTTGATTGGGCCGTTGATGTTGCTATAGTCACTGCTAGGCGGCTTCTTATTCCACTTAGCCAAATGAGGCAAAGCCCTTAGCTTACAGGTTCCTCCTGTGACCAGGAACCAAGATTCAGGATTTTGGGGGCCTGTTAGGGGAACACATTCAGTCATCCATGTTTGTTGGCAAGGATGTTTGAAGTCACAAGAGTTTACAATACCTTGGTATATAGTCCATATCCCTGGGCTGTCAATACACGAAGTCTAGACAGGACTGTTCTGGGGAACAGGACCATGACTTGATCAACAAGAGCATGTGAGGATGGCAGTACTATGCAGAAGGACCCAGCTTACATGTCTTCAAGGCCTGGGGGGAGAGAGGGGGGGGATACTGCCATTTTTGCTCTATGGAAGTGAGACCTGGAAGTCTCATCTCGATGCCCTTTTGTAACAAGCCTCTTCGCCAATCGATGGTCGTACAGGTGTCAGGACCACGTGTTCCCACCGACAGCTACACCATTGAGACTGGCGTGGGACCTGTTACTTGTCATAATCTGGGGATCGCCAACTCAGCTATATGGGCACCTAGCTCATTTCCCTGATGTGCCCCATCAGGGAAACTAGACAACCTGGGTGTAGGAAGGCCTGTGGGACGACCAAGGAGGTCATCGGCTTTTGGGGATCTCGACGGACCTATCGCGAGAATTTTAGAGATGGGCGATTGGCCTGCCTGGAGACTCGCCATGGAGGGACCCCTCGTGGCTGGAAGCGAAGTGTGGATGCAGCCGTGCACCCCCGTACGGCGTTAACCCCTTGATGATGTGATGTTATATATATATATATATATATATATATATATATATATATATATATATATATTATTATATTTACTTATATATATAACATCTATATTACATCTATTATATATCTATAGTATATATATATATAGTATATATTATATATATATATGTAATGTATGTATATATATACCTATCACAGACACATACACAATATGTGTGTGTGTGTGTGTGTGTTTATGTCTGTATGTGTGTGTGTATATGTATATATGTATATATATATTATATATATATATATATATATGTGGTGTGTGTGTGGTGTGTGTGTGTGTGTGTGTGTGGTGTGTGGTGTGTAAGGAGCCGGAATGGGGGCTCTACAAGAGTATGGTAGGTGGCGAGCTTTAGGGTGTAAGTAGACTACCAAGATGTAATGACTCCTTTAATTATATAGTATGAATGAGTACGGCCTGCGCCAAGGAGCGAGGTGTTGTCCTTGCTCCCCGCACGGGAGTCCTGCCTTGTCCATCTCCTAACAGTGGTCTAAAGATGGCCATAGATCTGTGCTTAACATATGGGAATTCACTGGGATGAAAAGTTGTTAAACAATGCATAGCTTCTTTGTGTGAAGGGGCTAGACAACACACATTGGAATGTCTAGTGTGGCAACGAGATCGAATAAACAGGTAAAGCAATGGGACATATTTAATATGTATGTGTGTGTGTGGGAGTATAGGCTTTGTGACAATACCATAAGATTATACAAGTCATGTAGACTTTAACTACAGATAAATAGAATACGATTGGCATACACATTTCACTAACATCACATATATAAAAGGCTGGGTTAACAGTGTGTGTTTGTGTGTGTGTGTGTGTGTGTGTGTGTGTGTGTGTGTGTGTGTGTGTGTGGTGTGTGTGTGTGTGTGTGTGTGTTTGTGTACATTGCTGAATATATATATATGTATATAGATATATATGGTATATATCTTATATATATATATATATATCTATATAAGACGTGGTTGCTCGCTGATAGCTTTAACATCCAGTTGTATGTTGACAGCCAGAAATGTTGTTTGCCGAAAAAGCTTGTGCGTGTATTTGTATATTCATGAATTATATATATATATAGATATATATTATATATATATATATATATAATATTGTGTGTGTTGTGGTGTGTGTGTTTTGTGTGTGTGTGTGTGTGGTGTATTTGTATATTCATTAATATATATATATATATATATATATATATAGATATATATATATAATATAATATATATATATATTCAGGCATAGTTTCAAGTTCAAATCCCGCCGCGGTAGTTCAAAACGTCTCGCTCTGCCTGTGCCCTGAGCCCGGTTTCACGACAAGAAAGTCATATGACCTTGAGATCAAACGCAGGTGTCGGACTAGTCGCGCCATGGTTAGCTGGTTCCACAGTTGATAGGAAGGGTATCGAGTCAGGCAAAGGTGGTGGTGTCAATATTTTCCAATAATGAATTGAAAAAGGACTAACTCCTACGATGGAATGAAGATTGATAAACAAAAATTTAAAAGGATGTATATGCGTACAATACATAATGTATATAATATATAATATATATATATATATATATATATATATTTATATATATATTTTGTATATATTTCTTTTTCATCTGTTATATATATATAGAGATAGAGATAGATAGGATAGATTAGCGGCACACACACACACACACACACACCTACACATACACACACACAACACACACCCACAGATATATATATATATATATATATATATATATTAATATATATTATAGTATATATATATGTATATATATATATGGGTATATATATATATATATAGAATATCATATCTATTTATATATGAGATTGTAACTATCTATATTATATCTATCATATATATAATATATATATATATATATATACATACTGATTTGTTAGTAAACGTTTTTTTTCTCTTTTTTTTCATAACCCTAAATCGCTTTATTGTCTATTTCAGAGGAACAAACCAAATCCCTACGTGGTTAACAATGACGAGTGGAAAGGCATCATCAAAAAGCAAATTAACGAAGAGGGCTGAAAATAACAGTGATACTGCTGGGAAAAAATAGAGGAGGAGTGAACGGAGTGAAGTTGTGATAATAATTAGTGAAGGGGAAATGATACCAAAACGACAAGGAATTTTGTACACGCGCTTTTGATTCTTGCGCTCCATTCCTTTGGGGCTCCTGTTCGGTTAGACATGGGTACAAAATACGCTTTGTAATTGATCAAAAGATTATTTTTGAACTATATCATATACACAAACTATATTATTCTTGTTTCAGCACCGTATACAAACCAAACAAATTTTTCAACACTGAAGTTCAGGTTAATTCAGTATTTTGGGGATCCTGTCGGTTAGACAGGATACAAAATTCTCTTGTAAATGATCAGAATTCTTTTTGAAATATTACTTTATAACCAAACTAATATATATATATATTTTTTTTTCAACCCTTATACAAACCAAACATTTTTTTTTCCAATCACTGAAGTTTCCAGTACCATTTGCCGACGGGTGGCATGTACGTACATGCCCATGGACATGTCGGGCCCATCTGCCGGGGGTCACGTACGCACATGCCATAGAGTATGCATGGACATGCCATGAGTTTTTTTTTTTTTTTTGTTTTTTTTTGTTTAGCAATCACGGCAAAGATTATTTTTTTTGCCAGTGAAGTGTGATTTAGTCAGGTTTCTAACACTTTCTCATTTTTACCATGCAACAAACAAAAAAAAATGCAACAAACCGCAATTTCAACTCCAGATGCCACACACTGTTTATTTTTATTTCGGACTATGAGACGCGTAATAATGATCAACTATCGATTTATCAGAAGTTTGGCAGTCTAGACTTAAAAAAATATGAAAGTTGAAAATACAACGTATCTTCGTAAGTATGACGAAGAAACGGCATGGGATGCTGGTATTTGGCATGAGTGGTCGCGCATGCTCGTCGAACGATATAAGCCCCAGGCAGCGAGGCCCCGCCTCTATGAATGCTACCCGTCAATTATGGGTTAATTCATTTTTGGGGATCCTGTCTGGTTTAAGAAAAAATAATGCTGTAATTGTCAATTCAAGAAGTATAGTTTTGGAAATATATACTTATACACAAACTATATTACTTTTCAGCCCGTATAACAAAGCAAACAAAATTTTCAACACTCAGGGTTTCTGTTAATTTTCAGTATTTTGGGGATCCTGTCGGTTTAGACATGGGTTAAAAAATACGCTTGTAATTGATCAAGAAGTATATTTTGGAAATATATCTTCTACACAAGACTATTGTTTTTTACCTACCCCGTAGACAAACCAAACAAAAATTCAACACTGAAGTTTCAGTTTTATTCAGTATTTTGGTCCAAGTTTGGTCCCCTGGAACACACTCACACACTAAACTAATTTAATCCATTACACAGTAACTCCAATCAAACAGTTTTACTTAATGTCGATGTTATTATTATCCTGACATTAGTAATTATATTATATTATTACATTTCTAGTAGCAATACAAAATAAAATGAGAATATTTCCGAAAAAGGTAAAAAGGCGATAAGTAGTACAGTATTAGTAACTATTACTTAGTAATTAAGCACTTGTGGACCAACTGTACTAAAGGCAGTTAATAACTAAACTTCACAGTGGGCAGGCATGTAGGCCTACTGTTATGACATACATGCCATCTGAGGTGCTGTACCCATACCCTAGTCACCCTACTAACAAAGACAACAGCAACACACTCGCATAGGTGTGTGTGTGTGGTGTGGTGTGGTGTGTGTTGTGTGTGTGTGTTGTGTTGTGTTGTGTGTGTGTGTTGTGTTGTGTGTGTGTGTGTGCGTGCGTCTGACCAGCCTCCTCTTCCATTTCGTTCTGAAAAAAAAAAAAAAAAAAAAAAAAATATATATATATTATATATATATATATATATATATATATATATATATGTGGTGTGGGGTGTGGTTGTGTGTGTGTGTGTGGTGGGTCTTTGAATATATATATATATAATATATATATATAATATATACTATAAATGAAGTATCACTGGAACGTGGGTGATCTTGCCACTCAGCTGCAGTGTCATGGGTTTGACCCATATACCGTGCACAAGGAATGCCTTGCAATTACTCTGCAGTGAAATGCTCTGAGTCTTGCTCTGTCAGTTTGTCGTAGTTCCCCTTTGTGTAAAGTTTATGGCATTTTGACGCCCATTTCTGAGGAAAAGACGGCTGAGTTTATTTCCTGCTATATTGTAATTCATTAGAGTAGGTATATACAAAGCCTTACTTAAATGTCCAATTGTGTGTCCATCGGTATTGTAGTATTTACTAATATCAGAAACATCGTCAGTAGGTACCAAACCCCATAACAGAAACCAACGCACTTGAACTACCATATCTTGGTCCATCAACATTCTCGAAGGATCCCTTACGTCTAAAATACCATATACAACACCTGTCGACGTGTAAAAAAAAAAAAAAAAACAAAAAAAAAAAAAAAAAAAAAAAAAAAAAATAATAATAATATCATGGCCCCTTCACTCTATACCCATTGGCATGAGTGACATGCCATCATGCTTTTCTCGCAGTTGGGTTGCTGTTTATTCATTGATATTCGCAATAAGAACG
>NW_023657693.1:0-16486 GCF_015228065.2 Penaeus monodon
TCTTGGAGTTATAGTATATATTTTTTCAATTATACTAATTTATCATTATTATATCAATTCTTGGAGTTATAGTATATATTTTTTCAATTATACTAATACCACAACAATAATGATAGTAATAACAATAATAATAACAATAATAACGATTTTATAATAATTATTTATATCATTATCTTAATTAGTATCGTTATTACTGTAATTATTACTGTTATAATAATTATTTTTGCAATTATACTACCAGTACAAATAATAATAATGATAATAATATCAATAATAATACTAATAACAATATTATAACCACTAGCATTATTATTATTATACCTATACTTATTATTATTATTGTATTATTACAGTTATAATAGATTTTTTGGCAATAATACTAATAATTAAGATAATAGTTAATATTATTATCATCATTATTGCAATTGTTATCATTATTATTGCAATTATTGGAGTTATAGTATATATTTTTGCAATAATACTAATAACCACAACAATAATGATAGTAATAACAATAATAACGATTTTATAATAATTATTTATATCATTATCTTAATTAGTATCGTTATTACTGTAATTATTACTGTTATAATAATTATTTTTGCAATTATACCACCAGTACAAATAATAATAATGATAATAATAACAATAATAATACTAATAACAATATTATAACCACTACCATTATTATTATTATACCTATACTTCTGAATAGCAAAACACTCTTCCGCTCTGATACAATGGAAGAAAAACCCACAATACAAAAACTAGATTTATTGAAAATGAGACTACAGTTTCGAAATCCACCTAGATTCCATCTTCAGGTCTGAAGAGGAAAGGGAGAGGAGGGGGTATAAAAGAGAGAGAGGAGAGGCAACGCGGGAACACGGGGCGGGTGAGGACAGACGAACGGAAGCAGAGGAAGGTCACATCAGGTCGGAGGATCGGGCGGACTATGCGCCGGGTGGCCGGCATACGGTAGAAGGCGGAGGATATGGGAAGCAAGGAGGCTGTCAGCAGGAGAAAAGCCGCTGTTCAAGTTGAAATTAGGCAGCAGCTTTATAAAGGAAGACTCCACCAGTCTGCGGGAGTAGACATCGGCGGAAGGAAATACAATCCGCGCTGCTGACCAGTCCATCTGATGGCCAGTGTCCCACTGATGGCAAAAGAGGGCGTTATTGTTGTGTCCCCTGGATATAGCGTACTTATGTTGAGACAGACGCTTGGTAAGACTGGCGCCTGTTTCGCCAAAGTACTGCTTGTCACAGGAGGCACAAGGAACAGCATAGGTGCCCACCTTCGCGGTGGAAGGAGGGCTAGTATGGACCAGGTTGCGACGGAGAGTGTTCACCTGGCGAAAGATCAGCCTGAAGTTGAGAGGGTGAAGAGGGCGACGGAGAGAGTAAATTTCCTCAGTGTAGGGCAGGCTGAGGACGGGCAAATGAGGAGTCAATTTAGGAGGAGAGTCGTGATAGAAGGTACGCCGCGCCCTGGATAACGCGGCATCGACAACATGGCCAGTGTAGCCCAGTTTGGAGAAAGAGCGACGAAGGAAGACGATCTCTCCATTCCTGTTATTATCATAATCATTATCATGTTTATCATCATTATTATCGTTATCATCATCATTATAATCATCATCATCATTATCATCATTATCATCATCATTATCATCATTATTGTAATTATTATCATCATTATTGCAATTGTTATCATTATTATTGCAATTATTGGAGTTATAGTATATATTTTTGCAATAATACTAATAACCACAACAATAATGATAGTAATAACAATAATAATAACAATAATAACGATTTTATAATAATTATTTATATATTATCTTAATTAGTATCGTTATTAATGTAATTATTACTGTTTAATAATTATTTTTGTAATTATACTACCAGTACAAATAATAATAATGATAATAATAACAATAATAATACTATTAACAATATTATAACCACAGCATTATTATTATTATAATTATACTTATTATTATTATTGTTATTATTACAGTTATAACAGATTTTTTGGCAATAATACTAATAATTAAGATAATACTAATACTAATAATAATAATAGTAATAATAATAATATTAATAATATTTAAATGTTATCAAAATTCTCTTTATTCTCACTCTTATCATCATTATTGTTATGATTAATACAATTCTGGTAATTATTATCATTATTACCCTAATAAGGGCCGAAATCACCAAAGAAATCGAAAAAAAGTCATATTGGAGTTCACTCTCAAAAGGCTATATATCGCTAGATTTTGCCGCTTTTTCGACTTTTGGGATTGTTTTTCTTATACCTTTTTTATATTATATATGGACACAATTCCTGTTATTATCATCATTATCATGATTATCATCATTATTGCAATTATCATCATCATTATTGCAATTGTTATCATTATTATTGCAATTATTGGAGTTATAGTATATATTTTTGCAATAATACTAATAACCACAACAATAATGATAGTAATAACAATAATAATAGCAATAATAACGATTTTTTAATAATTATTTATATCATTATCTTAATTAGTATCGTTATTACTGTAATTATTACTGTTATAATAATTATTTTTGCAATTATACTACCAGTACAAATAATAATAATGATAATAATAACAATAATAATACTAATAACAATATTATAACCACTAGCATTATTATTATTATACTTATACTTATTATTATTATTGTTATTATTACAGTTATAATAGATTTTTTGGCAATAATACTAATAATTAAGATAATAGTAATAATAATAGTAATAATAATAATAATAATAATAATATTAATAATATTCAAATGTTATCAACATTCTCTTTATTCTCACTTTTATCATCATTATTGTTATGATTAATACAATTCTGGTAATTATTATCATTATTACCCTAATAATTGCCGAAATCACCAAAAGAAATCGAAAAAACGTCATTTTGGAGTATTCTCTCAAAAGGCTATATTTCGCTAGATTTTGCCGCTTTTTCGACTTTTGGGAATGTTTTTCTTATACCTTTTTATATTATATATGGACACAATTCCTGTTATTATTATCATCATTATCATGATTATCATCATTATTATCGTTATCATCATCATTATCATCATTATCATCATTATTGCAATTATTATCATCATTATTGCAATTGTTATCCTTATTATTGCAATTATTGGAGTTATAGTATATATTTTTGCAATAATACTAATAACCACAGCAATAATGATAGTAATAACAATAATAATAACAATAATAACGATTTTATAATAATTATTTATATCATTATCTTAATTAGTATCGTTATTACTGTAATTATTACTGTTATAATAATTATTTTTGCAATTATACCACCAGTACAAATAATAATAATGATAATAATAACAATAATAATACTAATAACAATATTATAACCACTACCATTATTATTATTATACCTATACTTATGAATAGCAAAACACTCTTCCGCTCTGATACAATGGAAGAAAAACCCACAATACAAAAACTAGATTTATTGAAAATGAGAAATCCACCTAGATTCCATCTTCAGGTCTGAAGAGGAAAGGGAGAGGAGGGGGTATAAAAGAGAGAGAGGAGAGGCAACGCGGGAACACGGGGCGGGTGAGGACAGACGAACGGAAGCAGAGGAAGTCACATCAGGTCGGAGGATCGGGCGGACTATGCGCCGGGTGGCCGGCATACGGTAGAAGGCGGGGGATATGGGAAGCAAGGAGGCTGTCAGCAGGAGAAAAGCCGCTGTTCAAGTTGAAATTAGGCAGCAGCTTTATAAAGGAAGACTCCACCAGTCTGCGGGAGTAGACATCGGCGGAAGGAAATACAATCCGCGCTGCTGACCAGTCCATCTGATGGCCAGTGTCCCACTGATGGCAAAAGAGGGCGTTATGTTGTGTCCCCTGGATATAGCGTACTTATGTTGAGACAGACGTTTGGGTAAGACTGGCGCCTGTTTCGCCAAAGTACTGCTTGTCACAGGAGGCACAAGGAACAGCATAGGTGCCCACCGTCGGGGAGGAAGGAGGGCTAGTATGGACCAGGTTGCGACGGAGAGTGTTCACCTGGCGAAAGATCAGCCTGCAGTTGAGAGGGTGAAGAGGGCGACGGAGAGAGTAAATTTCCTCAGTGTAGGGCAGGCTGAGGACGGGCAAATGAGGAGTCAATTTAGGAGGAGAGTCGTGATAGAAGGTACGCCGCCCCCTGGATAACGCGGCATCGACAACATGGCCAGGGTAGCCCAGTTTGGAGAAAGAGCGACGAAGGAAGACGATCTCCCATCCAGGTACTGGGGGTCACAGATGCGAAGGGCGCGAAGGAACAGCGAGGTGGCAACACCTCTCTTCACATGGAGAGGGTGGTATGAGAAAAAGTGTATGTACATACCACTGTGCATGGGTTTCCTGTATATGGAGAAGGAGAAGTGGTCAGCAGAGCGATGGACAAAGGTGTCCAAGAAAGGGAGCCTGTTGTAAAACCTCCCATTCCACCTTGAAACGGATGGAAGGAGAGAGAGAGAGTTCAGCTGCATCAGGAAACCGAAACAGAGCAGGGTCATGAGACCAGAGAGCAAGACGTCGTCGACATACCTCAGCCAGATCGACGGCCGAATGAGATGGAAGGGAGAAGCTCAGACTCGAAGAATTCCATGAACAGGTTTGCCAGGACTGGGGAGAGGGGAGAGCCCATGGCAACACCGAACGTCTGAGAGTAAAAACGACCTTCGAAAGAAAAGGAATTAGAATCCACACACAGACGAATCAGCTGGAGGAAGGCGTCGGTGGGCAGAGGGAGACGAGGATCCTCTGCGGGGAGTCTCCTCTGGAGGAAAGCCAGGACATCATCAAGCGGGACCTTGGTGAACAGGGAGTCAACGTCCAAGCTCATCATGGTCACCGGTGAAGCTCCGCGAACGCGGGAGATGAAGTCCTGAGAGTGGCGCAGGTGAGCAGGAGAGAAGGTGCCAAGAAGGGGAGTGAGACACTTTGGGCCCGCCAGGCAGCAAGAGGGTGCGTCACAGATCCCCCGGGGGGAGATGATGGGGCGCAGAGGCACGGCCGGCTTATGGGTTTTAGGAAGCCCATAGAAATGAGGGAGTCGAGGTTGATGACCCTGAACCTCTGTATAGATTCGCCTCCGGAAAACGAGGCTGCTATCTCTTTCAGGCGACGGTGGAAGGTAGCAGCAATGCATTCACGGGGGTCATAGTCAAGGAGCATAAGTGGAGGCGTCATCCAACAGGTCCTGGGCCTTCTGCAGGTAAGAGGCACGGTCGAGGACCACCACCGAGTTGCCCTTGTCAGAGGCAGAATGGTGACGTACTCCCTGCGCAGGCTTTGAAGGGCCTCACGGTAACGCCTAGGAATGGAAGGGTTAGGATGGAGGAGTGATTCGAGGGGGCCCGGGGTGAAAGCACCACGTAGGAGAGAGACATCAGGCAAAGAGTTCCTGTGAGAAGAGATGAAACGGTCAAAGGAGGAAATAATGTCGATGGAGGTAAGGGGCTGAGGGCGGAGAGCAAAGGAAAGACCGAACCCAAGGAGTTGAAGCTGGTGGGGGATCAAGGACAGGGAAAATAAGTTGGTAAAGCTCGGTGAGGGAGAAGCGGGACCAAGGACTGCGGGCGGTCAGGCTAGAAAGTTTTCTGGGAGAGAGAGCGGCCATGGTTGGTGGAGAGGGACCGGAAGAATAATAATAACGATAATAACAATAATAACGATTATAATAATAATAATAATAATATTAATATTATTCAAATGCAATCAAAATTCTCTTTATTCTCACTTTTATCATCATTATTGTTATGATTAATACAATTCTGGTAATTATTATCATTATTACCCTAATAATTGCCGAAATCACCAAAGAAATCGAAAAAACGTCATTTTGGAGTATACTCTCAGAAGGCTATATTTCGCTAGATTTTGCCGCTTTTTCGACTTTTGGGAATGTAGCATTATTATTATTATACTTATA
Source organism: Penaeus monodon (assembly GCF_015228065.2). NCBI lineage: Eukaryota > Metazoa > Arthropoda > Malacostraca > Decapoda > Penaeidae > Penaeus > Penaeus monodon. Next base: position 6,010 of record NW_023657693.1, read on the forward strand.
CTTATTATTATTATTGTTATTATTACAGTTATAATAGATTTTTTGGCAATAATACTAATAATTAAGATAATAGTAATAATAATAATAATAATAATAATAATAATAATAATAATAATAATAATAATAATAATAATAATAATAAAAATAATAATAATAATAATAATAATAATAATAATAATAATAATAATAATGATAATATTAATCATATTCAAATGTTATCAAAATTCTCTTTATTCTCACTTTTATCATCATTATTATTATGATTAATACAATTCTGGTAATTATTATCATTATTACCCTAATAATTGCCGAAATCACCAAAGAAATCGAAAAGCGTCATTTTGGAGTATACTCTGAAAAGGCTATATTTTGCTAGATTTTGCAGCTTTTTCGACTTTTGGTAATATTTTTCTTATACCTTTTTTATATTATATATGGACACAATTCCTGTTATTATCATCATCATTATCATGATTATCATCATTTTTATCGTTATCATCATCATTATCATCATTATCATCATTATCATCATTATTGTAATTATTATCATCATTATTGCAATTGTTATCATTATTATTTCAATTATTGGAGTTATAGCATATATTTTTGCAATAATACTAATAACCACAACAATAATGATAGTAATAACAATAATAATAACAATGATAACGATTTTATAATAATTATTTATATCATTATCTTAATTAGTATCGTTATTACTGTAATTATTACTGTTATAATAATTATTTTTGCAATTATACTCCCAGTACAAATAATAATAATGATAATAATAACAATAATGATACTAATAACAATATTATAACCACTAGCATTATTATTATTATACCTATACTTATTATTGTTATTGTTATTATTACAGTTATAATAGATTTTTTGGCAATAATACTAATAATTAAGATATTAGTAATAATAATAATAATAATAATAATAATAATAATAATAATAATAATAATAATAATAATATTCAAATGTTATCATCATTATTGTTATGATTAATAACATTCTGGTAATTATTATCATTATTACCCTAATAATTGCCGAAATCACCAAAGAAATTGAAAAAAAGTCATTTTGGAGTATAATAATAATAATAATAATAATTATTATCGCTTGATTTTGCCGCTTTTTCGACTAATGGGAATGTTTTTCTTATACCTTTTTTATATTATATATGGACACAATTCCTGTTATTATCATCATCATTATCATGATTATCATCATTATTATCGTTATCATCATCATTATCATCATTATCATAATCATTATCATCATTATTGCAATTTTATCATCATTATTGCAATTTTTATCATTATTATTGCAATTATTAGAGTTATAGTATATATTTTTGCAATAATACTAATAACCACAACAATAATGATAGTAATAACAATAATAATAACAAGAATAACGATTTTATAATAATTATTTATATCTTTATCTTAATTAGTATCGTTATTACTGTAATTATTACTGTTATAATAAGTATTTATGCAATTATACTACCAGTACAAATAATAATAATGATAATAATAACAATAATAATACTAATAACAATATTATAACCACCACCATTATTATTATTATACTTATACTTATTATTATTATTGTTATTATTACAGTTATAAAAGATTTTTTGGCAATAATACTAATAATTACGATAATAGTAATAATAATAATAATAATGATAATATTCAAATGTTATCAAAATTCCCTTTATTCTCACTATTATCATCATTACTGTTATGATTAATACAATTCTGGTAATTATTATCATTATTACCCTAATAATTGCCGAAATCACCAAAGAAACCGAAAAAACGTCAGTTTGGAGTATACTCTCAAAAGGCTATATTTCGCTAGATTTTGCCGCTTTTTCAACTTTTGGGAATGTTTTTCTTATACCTTTTTTATATTATATATGGACACAATTCCTGTTATTATCATCATCATTATCATGATTATCATCATTATTATCGTTATCATCATCATTATCATCATTATCATCATCATTATTGCAATTATTATAATCATTATTGCAATTGTTATCATTATTATTGCAATTATTGGAGGTATAGTATATATTTTTGCAATAATACTAATAACCACAACAATAATGATAGTAATAACAATAATAATAACAATAATAACGGTTTTATAATAATTATTTATATCAATATCTTAATTAGTATCGTTATGACTGTAATTATTACTGTTATAATAATTATTTTTGCAATTATACTACCAGTACAAATAATAATAATAATAATAATAACAATAATAATACTAATAACAATATTATAACCACTAGCATTATTATTATTATTCCTATACTTATTTTTATTATTGTTATTATTACAGTTATAATAGATTTTTTGGCAATAATACTAATAATTAAGATAATAGTAATAATAATAATAATAACAATAATAATAATAATAATAATAATAATAATAATAATAATAATAATAATAATAATATTCAAATGTTATCAAAATTCTATTTATTCTCACTTTTATCATCATTATTGTTATGATTAATACAATTCTGGTAATTATTATCATTATTACCCTAATAATTCCCGAAATCACCAAAGAAATCGAAAAAACGTCATTTTGGAGTATACTCTCAAAAGGCTATATTTCGCTAGATTTGGCCGCTTTTTCGACTTTTGGGAATGTTTTTCTTATTCCTTTTTTATATTATATATGGACACAATTCCCGTTATGATCATCATCATTATCATGATTATCATCATTATTATCGTTTTCATCATCATTAACATCATTATCATCATTATCATCATTATTGCAATTATTATCATCATTATTGCAATTGTTATCATTATTATTGCAATTATTGGAGTTATAGTATACATTTTTGAAATAATACTAATAGCCACAACAATAATGATAGTAATAACAATAATAATAACAATAATAGCGATTTTATAATAATTATTTATATCATTATCTTAATTAGTATCGTTATTGCTGTAATTATTACTGTTATAATAATTATTTTTGCAATTATACTACCAGTACAAATAATAATAATGATAATAATAACAATAATGATACTAATAACAATATTATAACCACTAGCATTATTATTATTATTATACTTATTATTATTATTGTTATTATTATAGTTATAATAGATTTTTTGGCAATAATACTAATAATTAAGATAATAGTAGTAGTAGTAGTAGTAATAATAATAATAATAATAATAATAATAATAATAATAATAATAATAATAATAATAATAATAATAATAATATTGAAATGTTATCAAAATTCTCTTTATTCTCACTTTTATCATCATTATTGTTATGATTAATACAATTCTGGTAATTATTATCATTATTACCTTAATAATTGCCGAAATCACCAAAGAAATCGAAAAAACGTCTTTTTGGAGTATACTCTCAAAAGGCTATATTTTGCAAGATTTTGCCGCTTTTTCAACTTTTGGGAATGTTTTTCTTATACCTTTTTTATATTATATATGGACACAATTCTTATTATTATAATCATCATTATCATGATTATCATTATTATCATCATTATTGCAATTATTATCATCTTATTGCAATTATTATCATTATTATTGCAATTATTGCAGTTATAATATATAATTTTGGAACTATACTAATAACAACAACAATAATAATAGAAATAACAATAATAATAACAATAATAACGATATTTAATAATTATCTATATCATTATTTTAATTAATATCGTTATTACAGTAATTATTACTGTTATAATAATTATATTTGCAATTATACTACTAGTAAAAATGATAATAATGATAATAATAACAATAATAATATTAATAACGATATTATAATAATAATAATAATAATGATAATAATAATGATAATAATAATAATAATAATAATAATAATAATAATAATAATAATAATAATAATAATAATAATAATAATAACAATAATAATAATAACAATAATAATAATAGTAATAATAATAATAATAATGATAATATTATAATATTAATAATCATCAAATGTTATCAAAATTCTCTTCATTCTCACTTTTATCCTCATTATTGTCATGATTAATACGATTTAAGTAATTATTATCATTATTACCCTAATAATTGCCAAAATCATCAGAGAAATAAAAAAACGTCATTTTGGAGTATCCTCTCAAAAGGCTATATTTCGCTAGAATTTGCAGCTTTTTCGACTTTTGGAAATTATTTTGTTTTACCTTTTTTATTATATATGGAGACAATTCCTGTTATTATCATCATTATTATCATGATTATCATCAATATTATCATTATCATCATCATTATCATCATTATCATCATTTATTGATATTATTATCATCATTATTGAAATTTTTTAAACATTCCCTTATTGCAATTTTATCATCCCTTAGGGTTTAATTATTAATAATTTTTTTTTTTTTGGAATTATTGCAGTTATAATATATAATTTTTTTTAACTATTAATAAAAAACAACAATAATAATAGAAAAACAAAAATAATAACAAAATAAGAAAATTATAATAATTATCTATATCATTAAATTTTTTTAATATCGTTTTGTACATTTAAATTTTTCGTTATTTAAAAATTATTTTTTTCAATTATGTCTTAGTTTAAAAAAAATAATAAATAATAATAACAATAATAAAATTTAATGACGATATTTAATTAATAATAAAAATGATAATAATAATGTAATAAAAATAATAATAAAAATAAAATAATAAAATAAAAAAATAATAATAATAAAAATAATAATAAAAATAATAAAAATAATAATAATAATAGTAATAATAAAAATTTAAAAATGATAAATTTATAAAAAATAATCATCCAAAAGTTATCAAAATTCTCTTTATTCTCCCCTTTTAAACCCCATTTTTGTCCCTTTATTAATCGATTTTTGGGAATTATTTTAAATTTTAACCCCAATAAATTTCCAAAATCACAGAGAAACGAAAAAAAGGGGATTTTTGATTTTACTCTCAAAAGGCTATATTTCGGGGGTAGATTTTTCCGCCTTTTTTTTTTTGACTTTTGGGAATTTTTTCTTTTTACCTTTTTTATTATATATGGGACAATTCCTGGTTTTTATCCTCCTTATTATCATGATTATCATCAATATTATCATTTTCATCATCAGTATCATCATTAATTTCAATTTTTTACATCAAATTTTTGCAATTTTTTTATCATCTTATGCAATTATTAAAACATCATTATTGGGAAATATTTCATTATATTTAAAATTATTGCAAGGGGTTTTAATATATAATTTTTTCAACTTTCAAAAACAAAAACAATAAAAATAGAAAAAACAATAATAAAAAAAATAAACGATTTTTATAATAATTTCTATATCATTATTTTAATTTAAAATCCCTTATTACGGTAATTATTACTGTTATAATAATTATTTTTGCAATTATACTACTAGTAAAAATGATAATAAAAGTAAAAAATAACAATAATATTATTAATAACGATATTTTAAAAAATAAAATAATAATGATAATAATAATATAATAAATAATTTAAAAATTTAAAAATAATAATAATAATAAAAATTTAAAAATAATTTAAAGGTAATAATAAAAAAAATAATGATAATATTGATAATATTAAAAATCATCAAAAAGTTATCAAAAATTTTCTTTTTTCCACTTTTTCCTTTATTTTTGTCAGAAAATTTAAAACGATTTTGGTTTTTTTTTTTGGGGGTTTTTTTTTGGTTTTTTTGGGTTTTTGGTTTTTTTTTTTTTTTTTGTTTTTAAAATTTTTTTTATTTTATAATAAAATTCCCAAAAATCAAAAATCGAAAAAATATTTTTTATCTCAAAAACTTATTTCGCTTTTTAAAAATTTTTCCCTTTTCCATTTTGGGGGGTTATTTTTTTTATTTTTTTTTAAAATTTTCAAAAAATTGCGAAAAGCGGAAAATCTAGCGAAATATACCCTTTTTGAGAGTATACTCCAAAATGACTTTTTTTCAAATTCTCGGGTGATTTGGCAATTATTGGGTAATAATGATAATAATTACCAAAATGTATTAATCATGACAATAATGAGGATAAAAGTGAGAATAAAGAAAATTTTGATAACATTTGATGGATTATTAATATTACAATATTATCATTATTATTATTATTATTACATTAAATTATTATTATTATTATTATTATTATTATATATTATTATTATTATATTATTATCATTATTATTATTATTATTATAATAATATCGTTATTAATATTATTATTGTTATTATTATCATTATTATCATTTTTACTAGTAGTATAATTGCAAAAATAATTATTATAACAGTAATAATTACCGTAATAACGATATTAATTAAAATAATGATATAGATAATTATATAATATCGTTATTATTGTTATTATTATTGTTATTTTCTATATTATTGTTGTTGTTATTAGTATAGTTGCAAAATTAATATTTAACTGCCAATAATTGCAAAATAAATTTAATAATTGAAAAAAATGATTTATAATAATTCAAAAATATGATAATAATTGCAAAAATGATGTAATAATATCAATAATGATGATAGTGATAATGATGATGTAATGTAATATTGATGAAATCTGAAATAAAGTGTAATAACAGGAATTGTTCCCTATAAATAAAAAAAGGTAAAACAAAATAATTCCAAAAGCGAAAAAGTGAAAAAATTCTAGCGAAATATACCCTTTGAGAGGATACTCCAAAAAGACCTTTTTTTTATTTTCTGATGATTTTTGGGAATTTTTAGGGTAATAATGAAATAATCTTTAAAAAGAAATCTGAAATAAAGAGGATAAAAGTTAAATGAAGAGAATTTTGATAACATTTTAGATTATTAAATTATAAAATTTTTCATTTTTAATTATTATACTATTTTATTATTATTATTTTATTAATTTTTTTATTATTATTATTTTTATATTATTATCATTTTTATTATTATCTTATTATTTTTTATTATTATTATTTTTATTATTTTTTATCATTTTTATTACATATTATATATTATTATAAAATTGTTATTAATATTATTTTTGTATTTTTATCATTATTTTCATTTTACTGTAGTTAATTGCAAAAAAAATTATATAAAAAATAATTTCGTAATAACGATATTAATTAAAAAAAAGATAAGAAATTTTTTATAATATCGTTTTTTAGTTATTTTTTGTTATTTTTTATTATTATTTTTGTTTTTATTTGATAGTCCAAAATTATAATTTAACTGCAAAAGCAAAATAATGATAATAATTGCAATAAGATGATAAAAATTTCAAAATGATGATAATAATGATAATCAGATAATGAGATTATAATAATAAGAATTGTGTCCATATAAATAAAAAAGGTATAAAAAAACATTCCCAAAAATTTAAAAAACGGCAAAAATTTGCAAAATATAGCCTTTTGGAGTAACTCAAAAAAAGTTTTTCGATTCTTTGGTGGATTTTTGGGAATTTTTAAGGTAATAATGATAATAATTACCAGAAATTTTATTAATCAAACAAAATGATGATAAAAGTGAGAATAAAGAGAATTTGTAACATTCAATATTATTTTATTATTTATTATTATAATTTATTATTATTATATTATTATTATCATTAATTATATTATTTTTATTATTTTATACTAACATTATCTTTAATTTTTAGTATTGCCAAAAAATCATTTTAACTAATAATAACAAAATAAAAAGTTAATAAAAATAATAAGCTGTGGAAATTGTTATTTGTTCATTTTTTGTTATTTTATCATTATTTTTATTTTTACTGGGAGTAAATTGAAAAAATAATTTTTAAACAGTAATAATTACGCAATAAAAGTACTAATTAAAATAATGATAAAATATTATTAAAATCGATTTTGTTATTTTTATTGTTATTTCTATCATATTTTTGTGGCTATTGTATTATTGCAAAAAGATACATAATCCAATAATTGCAATTAATGATAACAATTTCAATAATGATGATAATAATTCAATAAAGGATAATGATGATAAGATGTTAATGATGATGAAAAAGAAAAAATAGTAATTGATAATGAGATGATCAGAAAAAGGGAATTGTGTCCCTATATAATATAAAAAAGGAATAAGAAAAACATTCCAAAAGTCGAAAAAAAACGGCCAAAACAGCGAAATATAGTTTTGGAGATACTCCCAAAAAGACGTTTTTTGATTTTTTGGTGATTTCGGGAATTTTTTAGGGTAATAATGATAATAATTTCCAGAATTGTATTAATCATAACAATAATGAGATAAAAAATGGAATAAAAGAGAATTTTGAAAACATTGAAATTTTATATTATTTTATTATTATTTTTTTATATTATATTATTATTTTTATTATTTTTATATTATTATTATTTTTATGGTTTAGTATTATTACTTTTTTTAATATTTGATTTTTGCCAAAAATTTTTATTATAACTGTAATAATAAAATAATAAAATAAGTTAGGAATAATAAAAAAATGTAGTGGTTATAATATTTTTTAGATTTATTTTTATTTTTATTAATTTTATTGACGGTAAATTAAATTTCAAAAAAATTATAAACAGAATAATTACAGTCATAAGAACAATAGATTTTATATAAAAATTTTTAAAAAAACCGTTATTTTTTATTTTTATTGTTTTTACTATATTTTGGGGGTATAGTTTATTGCAAAAATAAACTTACCCCAAAATTTCAATAATAAATTTAACAATTCAATAATGATTTTAAAATTTCAAAATGATGAGAAAGATATAATGATATGATAACGATAAAATGATGATAACATGTAATGATGTGTAATAACAGGAAGTGTCCATAATAATATAAAAAAAATATAAGAAAAACATTCCCCAAAATTGAAAAACGGCAAAAATTTGCGAAGTATACTCCCAAAATGAGTATACTCCCCAAAATGAGTTTTTCGGTTTCTTTGGGTGATTTCGGCAATTATTGGGGAATAAAGATAATAATTTCCAGAAAATTTCATTTTAAACATAACAGTAATGAGAAAAGGAGAATAAAGAGAATTTTGAAACATTTTAATATTTTCATTTTTTTTATTATTTTTTAAATATTTTCGTAATTTTTATATTATGCCAAAAAAAAACTTTTAAAAATTTAAAAATAACAATAATAATAAAAGTAAAGTATAAAAAATAATGGTGGTGGTTATAATAGTTATTTGTATTATTATGTTTTATTTCATTATTTTTATTTTTACTGGAGTATAATGCATAAATACTTTTTATAAAAATAAAATTACAGAAAAACGTATAATTTAAAAAAAGATATAAATAATATTATAAATCGTATCTTGTTATTATTATGTTTTTAATAATTGTTTGGTTTTTAGTATTTTTGCAAAAAAAATATACTATAACTTAATAAATTTCAATAATATTTTAAAAATTGCAAAAATGATGATAAAATTTCAATAATGATGATAATGTGTGAAATGAGATAAGATGATGATAACATAAAAAGATAAATCATGATAATGATGATGAAATAACAGGAATTTTTGGGCCCTATAAATATAAAAAAGGTAAAGAAAAAAAAATTTCCCCTAGTCGAAAAGCGGCAAAATCAAAGGGAAAATGCCTTTGAGAGTATACTCCAAAATGACTTTTTTCAATTTTTGGTGATTTCGGAAAAAATTAGGGTAAAAGATAATAATTTCCCGAATTTTATTTTCAAACAATAATGATGAAAAATTTAGAATGAAAAGAATTTTTAACATTTTAAATTTAATTTTATTATTATTTTTTATTATTATTATATTTATTATATTATTAATTATAATATAATTTTTTATTATTATTTTATATTTAAATCAATTATTTTGATATTTCCAAAAAATTATTATAAAGAATAATAAAATAACAATAATAAGTAAGGGATAATAATTAAAAGTAGGGTTTTAAAAATTTTTTTAGTACATATTTTATTATTTTCATTTTATTTTTTGTACTGGAGTATAATTGCAAAAATAATTATTTTACAGAAAAATTTAAATAAAAGATATAATTTAAAATAATGTAAAATAATTATTAAAAGTTTTCATGTTTTATTATTGTATTACTATATTATGTTGTGGTTTTAGTATTATTGCAAAATAAAGCTATAAAACCCCAAAAATTGGAAAAAATAATTATAACAATTCAAAATGATGTAATAATTACAAAATGAGTAATGATGTGATAATGATGATAATGGATAATGATGAGTAACGATAAAAATGAAAACATGATAATGATTAAATAAAAGGAATTTTGTCCCTAATAATTAAAAAAAGGGATAAAAAAAATTTACCAAAAGTCGAAAAAAACGCAAAAACTAGCAAAAAAAAGCCTATTTAGAGTATACCAAAAACCCATTTTTTGGGCGGGTTTTTTATTTTCTTGGGT
>NW_023657693.1:16586-26694 GCF_015228065.2 Penaeus monodon
TTATTATATTATTATTAATTATTATTATTATCATTATTATTATTATTATTATTATTATTATTATTATTATTACTATTATTACTATCCTCATCATCGTTATTACTATCATTATGATTGTTATTTTTTTATTATTATTATTATTATTATCATTATTATCTTTTTACTATAGTATAATTGCAAAAATAATTATTATAACAGTAATAATTACTGTAATAACGATATTAATTAAAATAATGATATAGATAATTATTATAATATCGTTATTATTGTTATTATTATTGTTATTTCTATTATTATTGTTGTTGTTATTAGTATAGTTGCAAAATTATATATTATAACTGCAATAATTGCAATAATAATTATAATAATTGAAATAATGATGATAATAATTGCAATAATGATGATAATAATTGCAATAATGATGATAATAATATCAATAATGATGATAATGATGATAATGATGATGATAATGATAATATTGATGATAATCATGATAATAATGATGATAATAACAGGAATTGTCTCCATATATAATAAAAAAAGGTAAAACAAAATAATTTCCAAAAGTCGAAAAAGCTGCAAATTCTAGCGAAATATAGCCTTTTGAGAGGATACTCCAAAATGACCTTTTTTTTAATTTCTCTGATGATTTTGGCAATTATTAATGTAATAATGATAATAATTACTTAAATCGTATTAATCATGACAATAATGAGGATAAAAGTGAGAATGAAGAGAATTTTGATAACTTTGATGAATATTAATATTATAAATATTATTATTATTATTATTTTTATTATTATTATTATTATTATTATTATTATCATTATTATTATTATTGTCATTATTATTATTATTATCATTATTATTATCATTATTATTATATTATTATAATATCGTTATTAATATTATTATTGTTATTATTATCATTATTATCATTTTTACTAGTAGTATAATTGCAAAAATAATTATTATAACAGTAATAATTACTGTAATAATGATAATAATTGCAATAAGATGATAATAATTGCAATAATGATGATAATAATGATAATCATGATAATGATGATGATAATAATAAGAATTGTGTCCATATATAATATAAAAAAGGTATAAGAAAAACATTCCCAAAAGTTGAAAAAGCGGCAAAATCTTGCAAAATATAGCCTTTTGAGAGTATACTCCAAAAGACGTCTTTTCGATTTCTTTAGTGATTTCGGCAATTATTAAGGTAATAATGATAATAATTACCAGAATTGATAATCATAACAATAATGATGATAAAAGTGAGAATAAAGAGAATTTTGATAACATTTCAATATTATTATTATTATTATTATTATTATTATTATTATTATTATTATTATTATTATTATTATTATTATTACTACTACTACTACTATTATCTTAATTATTAGTATAATTGCAAAAATAATTATTATAACAGTAATAATTACAGCAATAACGATACTAATTAAGATAATGATATAAATAATTATTATAAAATCGCTATTATTGTTATTATTATTGTTATTACTATCATTATTGTTGTGGCTATTAGTATTATTGCAAAAATGTATACTATAACTCCAATAATTGCAATAATAATGATAACAATTGCAATAATGATGATAATAATTGCAATAATGATGATAATGATGATAATGATGTTAATGATGATGAAAACGATAATAATGATGATAATCATGATAATGATGATGATCATAACGGGAATTGTGTCCATATATAATATAAAAAAGGAATAAGAAAAACATTCCCAAAAGTCGAAAAGGCCAAATCTAGCGAAATATAGCCTTTTGAGAGTATACTCCAAAATGACGTTTTTTCGATTTCTTTGGTGATTTCGGGAATTATTAGGGTAATAATGATAATAATTACCAGAATTGTATTAATCATAACAATAATGATGATAAAAGTGAGAATAAAGAGAATTTTGATAACATTTGAATATTATTATTATTATTATTGTTATTAGTATTATTATTGTTATTATTATTATTATTATTATTTGTACTGGTAGTATAATTGCAAAAATAATTATTATAACAGTAATAATTACAGTCATAACGATACTAATTAAGATATTGATATAAATAATTATTATAAAACCGTTATTATTGTTATTATTATTGTTATTACTATCATTATTGTTGTGGTTATTAGTATTATTGCAAAAATATATACTATACCTCCAATAATTGCAATAATAATGATAACAATTGCAATAATGATTATAATAATTGCAATAATGATGATGATAATGATGATAATGATGATGATAACGATAATAAGATGATAATCATGATAATGATGATGATAATAACAGGAATTGTGTCCATATATAATATAAAAAAGGTATAAGAAAAACATTCCCAAAAGTTGAAAAAGCGGCAAAATCTAGCGAAATATAGCCTTTTGAGAGTATAATCCAAACTGACGTTTTTTCGGTTTCTTTGGTGATTTCGGCAATTATTAGGGTAATAATGATTATAATTACCAGAATTGTATTAATCATAACAGTAATGATGATAATAGTGAGAATAAAGAGAATTTTGATAACATTTGAATATTATCATTATTATTATTATTATTACTATTATCGTAATTATTAGTATTATTGCCAAAAAATCTTTTATAATTGTAATAATAACAATAATAATAATAAGTATAAGTATAATAATAATAATGGTGGTGGTTATAATATTGTTATTAGTATTATTATTGTTATTATTATCATTATTATTATTTGTACTGGTAGTATAATTGCATAAATACTTATTATAACAGTAATAATTACAGTAATAACGATACTAATTAAGATAAAGATATAAATAATTATTATAAAATCGTTATTCTTGTTATTATTATTGTTATTACTATCATTATTGTTGTGGTTATTAGTATTATTGCAAAAATATATACTATAACTCTAATAATTGCAATAATAATGATAAAAATTGCAATAATGATGATAAAATTGCAATAATGATGATAATGATGATAATGATGATGATAACGATAATAATGATGATAATCATGATAATGATGATGATAATAACAGGAATTGTGTCCATATATAATATAAAAAAGGTATAAGAAAAACATTCCCATCAGTCGAAAAAGCGGCAAAATCAAGCGATATATAGCCTTTTGAGAGTATACTCCAAAATGACTTTTTTTCAATTTCTTTGGTGATTTCGGCAATTATTAGGGTAATAATGATAATAATTACCAGAATTGTATTAATCATAACAATAATGATGATAAAAGTGAGAATGAAGAGAATTTTGATAACATTTGAATATTATTATTATTATTATTATTGTTATTAGTATCATTATTGTTATTATCATTATTATTATTTGTACTGGGAGTATAATTGCAAAAATAATTATTATAACAGTAATAATTACAGTAATAACGATACTAATTAAGATAATGATATAAATAATTATTATAAAATCGTTATCATTGTTATTATTATTGTTATTACTATCATTATTGTTGTGGTTATTAGTATTATTGCAAAAATATATGCTATAACTCCAATAATTGAAATAATAATGATAACAATTGCAATAATGATGATAATAATTGCAATAATGATGATAATGATGATGATAATGATGATAATGATGATAATGATGATGATAACGATAATAATGATGATAATCATGATAATGATGATGATAATAACAGGAATTGTGTCCATATATAATATAAAAAAGGTATAAGAAAAATATTACCAAAAGTCGAAAAGCTGCAAAATCTAGCAAAATATAGCCTTTTGAGAGTATACTCCAAAATGACGTTTTTTCGATTTCTTTGGTGATTTCGGCAATTATTAGGGTAATAATGATAATAATTACCAGAATTGTATTAATCATAACAATAATGATGATAAAAGTGAGAATAAAGAGAATTTTGATAACATTTGAATATAATTAATATTATCATTATTATTTATTATTATTATTATTATTATTATTATTATTATTATTATTATTATTATTATTATTATTATTATTATTATTATTATTATTATTATTATTATTATTATTATTATTATTATTACTATTATCTTAATTATTAGTATTATTGCCAAAAAATCTATTATAACTGTAATAATAACAATAATAATAATAAGTATAAGTATAATAATAATAATGCTATATTCCCAAAAGTCGAAAAAGCGGCAAAATCTAGCGAAATATAGCCTTCTGAGAGTATACTCCAAAATGACGTTTTTTCGATTTCTTTGGTGATTTCGGCAATTATTAGGGTAATAATGATAATAATTACCAGAATTGTATTAATCATACAATAATGATGATAAAAGTGAGAATAAAGAGAATTTTGATAACATTTGAATATTATTAATATTATTATTATTATTATTATTATTGTTATTAGTATTATTATTGTTATTATTATCATTATTATTATTTGTACTGGTAGTATAATTGCAAAAATAATTATTATAACAGTAATAATTACAGTAATAACGATACTAATTAAGATAATGATATAAATAATTATTATAAAATCGTTATTATTGTTATTATCGTTATTATTATTCTTCCCGGTCCCTCTCCACCAACCATGGCCGCTCTCTCTCCCAGAAACTTTCTAGCCTGACCGCCCGCAGTCCTTGGTCCCGCTTCTCCCTCACCGACGCTGTTACCAACTTATTTTCCCTGTCCTTGATCCCCCACCAGCTTCAACTCCTTGGGTTCGGTCTTTCCTTTGCTCTCCGCCTCAGCCCCTTACCTCCATCGACATTATTTCCTCCTCCTTTGCTCTCCGCCCTCAGCCCCTTTGACCGTTTCATCTCTTCTCACAGGAACTCTTTGCCTGATGTCTCTCTCCCTTTGTGGTGCTTTCATCCCGGCCCTCGAATCACTCCTCCATCCTAACCCTTCCATTCCTAGGCGTTACCGTGAGGCCCCTTTAAAGCCTGCGCAGGGAGGACGTCACCATTCTGCCCTCTGACAAGGGCAACTCGGTGGTGGTCCTCGACCGTGCCTCTTACCTGCAGAAGGCCCAGGACCTGTTGGATGACGCCTCCACTTATGCTCCCTTGACTAGTGACCCCGTGAATGCATTGCTGCTACCCTTTCCCCCGTCGCCTGAAAAAGATAGCAGCCTGTTTTCCGGAGGCGAATCTATACCAGAGGTTCAGGGTCATCAACCCTCGACTCCCTCATTTCTATGTGCTTGCCCAAAACCCATAAGCCGGCCGTGCCTCTGCGCCCACATCATCTCCTCCCGGGGATCTGTGACGCACCCTCTTGCTGCCTGGCTGGCAAAGTGTCTCACTCCCCTTCTTGGCACCTTCTCTCCTGCTCACCTGCGCCACTCTCAGGACTTCATCTCCCCCGTTCGCGGTGCTTCACCGGTGACCATGATGAGCTTGGACGTTGACTCACCCGTTCACCAAGGTCCCGCTTGATGATGTCCTGGCTTTCCCCCAGAGGAGACTCCCCGCAGAGGATCCTCGTCTCCCTCTGCCACCGACGCCTTCCTCCAGCTGATTCGTCTGTGTGTGGATTCTAATTCCTTTTTTTTCGAAGGTCGTTTTTACTCTCAGACGTTCGGTGTTGCCATGGGCTCTCCCCTCTCTCCAGTCCTGGCAAACCTGTTCATGGAATTCTCCGAGTCTGAGCTTCTCCCTTCCATCTCCATTCGGCCGTCGACTGGCTGAGGTATGTCGACGACGTCTTTGCTCTCTGGTCTCATGACCCTGCTCTGTTTCCGGGTTTCGTGATGCAGCTGAACTCTCTCTCTCTCCTTCCATCCGTTTCAAGGTAGAATGGGAGGTTGACAACAAGCTCCCTTTCTTGGACACCCTATGTCCATCGCTCTGCTGACCGCTTCTCCTTCTCCATATACAGGAAACCCATGCATAGTGGTATGTACATACACTTCTTCTCATACCACCCTCTCCATGTGAAGAGAGGTGTTGCCACCTCGCTGTTCCTTCGCGCCCTTCGCATCTGTGACCCCCAGTACCTGGATGGAGAGATCGTCTTCCTTCGTCGCTCTTTCTCCAAACTGGGCTACCCTGGCCATGTTGTCGATGCCGCGTTTTCCAGGGCGCGGCGTACCTTCTATCACGACTCTCCTCCTAAATTGACTCCTCATTTGCCCGTCCTCAGCCTGCCCTACACTGAGGAAATTTACTCTCTCCGTCGCCCTCTTCACCCTCTCAACTGCAGGCTGATCTTTCGCCAGGTGAACACTCTCCGTCGCAACCTGGTCCATACTAGCCCTCCTTCCTCCGCGAAGGTGGGCACCTATGCTGTTCCTTGTGCCTCCTGTGACAAGCAGTACTTTGGCGAAACAGGCGCCAGTCTTACCAAGCGTCTGTCTCAACATAAGTACGCTATATCCAGGGACACAACAATAACGCCCTCTTTTGCCATCAGTGGGACACTGGCCATCAGATGGACTGTGTCAGCAGCGCGGATTGTGTTTCCTTCCGCCGATGTCTACTCCCGCAGACTGGTGGAGTCTTCCTTATAAAGCTGCTGCTAATTTCAACTTGAACAGCGGCTTTTCTCCTGCTGACAGCCTCCTTGCTTCCCATATCCTCCGCCTTCTACCGTATGCGGCCACCCGGCGCATAGTCGCCCGATCCTCCGACTGATGTGACCTTCCTCTGCTTCCGTTCGTCTGTCCTCACCCGCCCCGTGTTCCCCCGTTGCCTCTCCTCTCTCTCTTTTATACCCCTCCTCTCCCTTTCCTCTTCAGACCTGAAGATGGAATCTAGGTGGATTTCGAAACTGTAGTCTCATTTTCAATAAATCTAGTTTTTGTATTGTGGGTTTTTCTTCCATTGTATCAGAGCGGAAGAGTGTTTTGCTATTCAGAAGTATAGGTATAATAATAATAATGGTAGTGGTTATAATATTGTTATTAGTATTATTATTGTTATTATTATCATTATTATTATTTGTACTGGTGGTATAATTGCAAAAATAATTATTATAACAGTAATAACGATACTAATTAAGATAATTATAAATAATTATTATAAAATTGTTGTGGTTATTAGTATTATTGCAAAAATATATACTATAACTCCAATAATTGCAATAATAATGATAACAATTGCAATAATGATGATAATAATATTAACTATTATCTTAATTATTAGTATTATTGCCAAAAAATCTATTATAACTGTAATAATAACAATAATAATAATAAGTATAGGTATAATAATAATAATGCTAGTGGTTATAATATTGTTATTAGTATTATTATTGATATTATTATCATTATTATTATTTGTACTGGTAGTAATATTGCAAAAATAATTATTATAACAGTAATAATTACAGTAATAACGATACTAATTAAGATAATGATATAAATAATTATTATAAAATCGTTATTATTGTTATTATTATTGTTATTACTATCATTATTGTTGTGGTTATTAGTATAATTGAAAAAATATATACTATAACTCCAAGAATTGATATAATAATGATAACAATTGCAATAATGATGATAATAATTGCAATAATGATGATAATGATGAAGATAATGATGATAATGATGATAATGATGATGATAATAACAAGTATTGTGTCCATATATAATATAAAAAAGGTATAAGAAAAACATTCCCAAAAGTCGAAAAAGCGGCAAAATCTAGCGAAATATAGCCCTTAGAGAGTATACTCCAAAATGACGTTTTTTCGATTTCTTTGGTGATTTCGGCAATTATTAGGGTAATAATGATAATAATTACCAGAATTGTAAGAATCATAACAATAATGATGATAAAAGTGAGAATAAAGAGAATTTTGATAACATTTGAATATTATTATTATTATTATTATTATTATTATTATTATTATTATTATTATTATTATTATTATTATTATTATTATTACTATTATCTTAATTATTAGTATTATTGCCAAAAAATCTATTGTAACTGTAATAATAACAATAATAATAATAAGTATAAGTATAATAATAATAATGCTAGTGGTTATAATATTGTTATTAGTATTATTATTGTTATTATTATCATTATTATTATTTGTACTGGTAGTATAATTGCAAAAATAATTATTATAACAGTAATAATTACAGTAATAACGATACTAATTAAGATAATGATATAAATAATTATTATAAAATCGTTATTATTGTTATTATTATTGTTATTACTATGATTATTGTTGTGGTTATTAGTATTAATACAAAAATATATACTATAACTCCAATAATTGCAATAATAATGATA
The DNA here is from genome assembly GCF_015228065.2 of Penaeus monodon. Lineage (NCBI taxonomy): Eukaryota > Metazoa > Arthropoda > Malacostraca > Decapoda > Penaeidae > Penaeus > Penaeus monodon. The sequence goes on from NW_023657693.1 coordinate 24,874, forward strand.
ACAATTTCTATAATGATGATAATAATTCCAATAATGATGATAATGATGATGATATTGATGATAATGATGATAATGATGATGATAACGATAATAATGATGATTATGATGATAATGATGATGATAATAACAGGAATTGTGTCCATATATAATATAAAAAAGGTATAAGAAAAACATTCCCAAAAGTCGAAAAAGCGGCAAAATCTAGCGAAATATAGACTTTTGAGAGTAAACTCAAAAATTATGTTTTTCAATCTCTTTGGTGAATTCGGCAATTATTAGGGTAATAATGATAATAATTACCAGAATTGTATTAATCATAACAATAATGATAATAAAAGTGAGAATAAAGAGAATTTTGATAACATTTGAATATATCTAATATTATTATTATTATTATTATTATTATTATTATTATCATTATTATTATTATTATTACTATTATCTTAATTATTAGTATTATTGCCAAAAAATCTATTATAACTGTAATAATAACAATACTAATTAAGATAATGATAAAAAATAATTATTATAAAATCGTTATTATTGTTATTATTATTGTTATTACTATCATTATTGTTGTGGTTATTAGTATTATTGGAGAAATATATACTATAACTCCAATAATTGAAATTTAATAATGATAACAATTGCAATAATGTTTGATAATAATTGCAATAATGATGATAATGATGATGATAATGATGATAATGATGATGATAACGATAATAATGATGATAATCATGATAATGATGATGATAATAATGGGAAATTTGTGTCCATATATAATATAAAAACGGTATAAGAAAAACATTCCCAAAGTCGAAAAAGCGGCAAAATCTAGCGAAATATAGCCTTTGAAGTAAACTCTAAAATGACGTTTTTTCGATTTCTTTTTGATTTCGGCAATCATTAGGTAATAATTATAATAATTACCAGATTTTTATTAATCATAACAATAATGATGATAAAACTGAGAATAAATAGAATTTTGATAACATTTGAATATTATTAATATTAATATTTTTATATTAATAATATTCAAAGTTATCAAAATTCTATTTATTCTCAGTTTATCACATTATTGTTATGATAATACAATTCTGGTAATTATTTTCATTATTACCCTAATGATTGCCGAAATCACAAAAGAAATCGAAAAAAACGTCATTTTTTAGTTTACTTTCAAAAGGCTATATTTCGCTAGATTTTGTCGCTTTTTCGACTTTTGGGGAAAGTTTTTCTTATACCGTTTTTATAAATTTTATATGGACACAAATTTCCCATTATTATCATCATCATTATCATGATATCATCATTATTATCGTTATCATCTATTATCATCATTATCATCATCATTATCATCCTTATTGCAATTATTATCATCATTATTGCAATTGTTATCATTTTTATTGCAATTATTGGAGTTTAGTATTATTTTTCCAATAATACTAATAACCACAACAATAAAGATAGTAATAACAATAATAATAACAATAATAACGATTTTATAATAATTATTTATATCATTATCTTAAATTTGTATTTTTATTACTGTAATATTACTGTTATAATAATTATTTTTCCAATTATACTACCAGTACAAATAATAATAATGATAAAAATAACAATAATAATACTAATAACAATATTATAACCACTAGCATTATTATTATTTTACCTATACTTTTTATTATTATTGTTATTATTACAGTTATAATAGATTTTTTTGGCAATAATACTAATAATTAAGATAATAGAATATAATAAAAATAATGAAAAAATAATAATAATAATAATAATAATAATAAATAATAATTTAAA
>NW_023657694.1:0-20000 GCF_015228065.2 Penaeus monodon
CCCCCTCAAAAAAGGGGAAAAAACCTTGCCCTTGGCAAAAGAAAACCCAAGAAAAAGGAAAAGATTACACAACGAGCACCGTCCCATGGAAGGGCGTTGGTGGGGAGGGAAGGTCTGAGGCCCTGGCACCGCCCCCCCACAAACCACTACTCGGCCCCCATCCCCGCCCCGACCTACCTATCACCGCGAAGTGCGTGCCCAGCCCACCCACCCCCCGTGCCGTTTTAAAGTCCCCCCCCAAGGAACCCCCAAAACTGCCCGGGGGTTTCCCCCACCCCAGGAAACAGTGCCATAGGAGAAACCAATGGTAAAAAAAATAAAGGGAAAACCCGAGAAATAGGGAGCACAGGAAAGACTTGCTGAAACAAAAAAATATGTAAGGGAAAAACAAAAGTGATCGTATAACGGGAAAAAATTGCTTTCTAATGTGTTTGATGTTAAATTAAGGATAGGTCTCGATATTTTTATTACGCCGATTCATCAACGGATCTATGAAAAAACGGTGACGCATGACAGTGAAAAGCCCCGACGAAGAGGGCGGAAAGGGACGAACTGGGGGAAAATTTAAAAATTTTAAATCAGGTAGTATAATTCAATAGTGGAAACTTGCAACTCAGGTAAATAAACAAGATAAAACACAGATATTCAATGTTGTAAAAAATATGCGACTAAAGGGTTTCTCAAACACAAATCTGACCATCGTAATCATAGGTCGTGGGGGGACAAGAAAAAAATTTATTTCTTTCATGGAACTAGGGGTGCCCACTGAAATTAATGATTTTTTTTTTATAACAAAACAATAATTTGATGTTATCTGTTTACAAGAGCCTTCACACAGCCAAAAAAATAAAAACTCCCCTAGTTTAAACACAGGAATGCGGGTCTATTGACTTATGCGTGCCCCTAATCCCCGCAAAAGTTGGTGCAGAAGTCTATGCAATAAGGGAAATATCACATTTCTTTCGAACACCCTCTATTTTTTTCCCCCGTACAATGTTATACCAAGGTGTAGAAAGTTTCAGACTATTCATACCCCAAATTTTCAAAATCACGGCAAAATATGCGGGGAATTTTTAAGCTAGACTTTACATTGGGGAGATGTCTATGAAATGAAAATGGCGAAGAGTTCCGACATTTTGTGATTAGATCTATTACCATATAGGACGAAGGAAAACTACGTGGGGGGGGGAGGCTAGATTTGAAATAAAAAGGGATTTTGTGCATGGAAAGCGAACATGCTTGCAACGAGTAATCATGACCAATTTGAAATAAAAAATGAAAACTGTTCAAAATAAAATCAGTTAAAATTTTTCTATTCCCCCTTCCCTTTCAGCACCACTTTAAACATGTATATATGATTGGTTAAAAATTTACACATACGTTATTGAAAATTTATAAAAATAGAGAAATGGTCACTGTTATACAAACCCTTGGCGGGGCCCCAAAAAAAAACCCAAGACAAAAATCAAAAAACGCTCCAAAAACCTAAGGGGGTCGTCCCCCTACATATTAAAGGGGGCAAAGGGAGTCGGGAGCTTTCTGATATCACAAGACAATACCCTGCACCTTATTTAGTTCTTAAAGGGCAACAAAAACTAGGGGAATTTAAAAAACAAATTCAGAGAGAATACTTTTAAAGTTGTAACTAGTCACCAAAGCAGGACTCACGGATTCCTTTTGGTTCTGGACGTTTTACGGGGAAAACCCCAAAATTGGGTTTCCTATACCCAAGTGTGCGGGGTGTGTGTGTGTGTGTACAACCCCCAAAATTGGGGTTTCGGATATTATGGTCAGGGACCAAAATTAAATACTGAGTGTGGTGCTAATTACAGGTGTTCCAACGCCGTTGGCGAGCCTGGGATGATTGGACAGGCATTGACCGGGCCTGCCCCCCTCCCTGCCCCGACTGCGGGGAAAATTAATCACCTAAGAAGCGGACAACCCCCCCCTTCACTGTCCTACCTGGTGGGGGTGGGGACGTCTCGATGACTCCCCAGGCCAGTGCCAACTCCCACCCCCTCCCCCCCACTCTATGGGGGGGATTGATTCCACCGAACATGGATTGAACGATGGGGGATTCGACTGCCGCCCCTATGCTATAACGAGGGTTTCCCTCTCTTTTCAGAACAAAAGGGAAAAAGTAAAAAACCACAAATGACCCCGCAACCTGCCCCGAAAAGAAAACGGGACAAACCAAAAGCGCAAAAACCCATCCCCCCCCGGGAGGGGGTACATTGACGGGCCTTCGGAGGACACGCTTCCGTTAAAAATAAGGGGGGTGGGGGAGGTCGCCAGCTGCCGCCCCCCCCAAAGGAAGGCCCGCTAGACAGGGCAGGGGAATGGTTCCCGCGCTACGTCTAGAAACGACAGAACAAAAACAATAGGGGCCCCTGGGGGTTATGGCACTTTTGGGGGGATCTCCTGCAGAAAAAAAGACGACTTTAGCCTAAAAAAAAAAAAATAGGGGGAAATACCGGTTCCCGGTTTCCGAAGGAGGGGGCCGCTGGGGAAGCCTGCATCTTCCGGGTTTTTTTTTAAAACCCGGAGGATCTAAAAGGAGGGACCCCCTTAACACTCATCATTGTAGGGAGCGGGTGAACACCGCCACCAAAAGAGTACCATTCTTTGGAAATACATGAGCCGAGTCCATTCGACCGTGGGTGCTCAAAAGGGTTTAGTCTGCTACAAGTGTCAAGGTTTGGCCACGTAGAATTTTGGGAGGAAGGAAACACGTGTGCTGTCTGTGCGGGAAGCTCCCAGGCAAAGACTGCCCTGAAAGAAACGACGGAAGGACGACAAGGGACCCCGCCCCATCGTGAAGAGGTCGTCAGGTCAGAGCGGAGGTTGACGGCCTGGCACCTAATGCCCCCACAAACCGCCCGACCCCCCCCCCCCCTGCCCCCCCGTACCCATCGCCACGGGGGGTGATGCCAGCCCACCACACCCCCCCCCGGGGGCCGCTGCGTCCCCAACCCCAAAGTTTCCTCAACTGCCAGGGGTTCCCATCCTGGGAAACATCCCCACAGGAGAAACCATTTGAAAAAGACATGGAAGGGCCGAGGAAAAAGCATCAGGCAAAAGAATTGCTGAAATGAAAAAAAGCATCGGGAAAGGGGATTGTAAAATTGAAAAATGATAATGGAAAACCAAAATGATCGGTAGACAGGGAAATGTGCTTCTGAGATTTTATGTGTTGTGTGTTGAAAAATACGAATGAGGTCTCTGATAATATTATTACGCACGAAAAAAGGAGCGTGTAGACGGGAAAAAATGTCGTTTAATGATGTTAGTGATGTTGAAATAGAATGAGGTCTCTGTGTTTTATTACGCACGTGCTTTGATGAGTTGTGTGTTGAAATACAAAATGAGGTCTTGATATTATTTTACCACAACAAAAGGAGCGTGTAAAAGGGGAAAAAAGTGCGTTCTGTTTTGGTTAGTGATGTTGAAAATAGAATGAGGTCTCTAATTATTTTTTACGCATTGCGTTCTGATGATTTTTTGGATTTTTGGGATGTTAAAAAAATACAAAGAGGTCTCTAAATTATATTTTGCACTCGTTTTAAAATGATGTTAGTGTTTGAAAATTGAAATGTCTTATTATTTTAGCACGATGGGCCATCTGAAAACAGTGAACAGTGACCAAAATAGACGCGACGAAGAGCAAAGGGAAAAGGGGCCGATCGTGCCACCAGAAAATGTATCGGTAGGGTTATGCTATAGTATCAATACGGGAAAAGCGCGCAAACAGATAAAAAAAGAAAGCAACCATATACTAATGCGTACAAGAAATATGCAACAAAAGGGTTTCATCAAACAAAAAATTTGACCAATCGATAACTGGGGTGTGAGGGGGGACGAAAACAATTTACTTTTCTTTCGGAATATACGTCGTGTCAACCGTAAATTAATGACTTGCTTACTATATTCTAAAAATTGTTGACGTTATCTTTTTTAAAAGAGCCTTACATCGCCCCTAAAAAAAAACTGCCCTAAAATTTAAAAGGCTACCACTCCTAACAACACGGAAGCGGCCTATTGACTTATGTCGGGACCCATACCGCATAATTTGGGTCAGAAATTAATGACAAAATGTGCGTATCACATTTACATTTCAAACACCCTCATTTTTCTCCCGTAAAATGTAACGCAAGGTTAGAAAGTTTCGACTGATTCCTCCCCAATTTCAAAATAAACGGCACAATAGCTGGGGTTTTTTAATGCTAGCATCATACATTGGAGTAGTCAATCAAAAAAAGGGCGAAAGTTCCGAAATTTGGGGAACAACGACTATGACAGATATGATACAGACAGGAAACTCACGGGGGGGCGGCTAGATTATGTAAAAAAGGGATTTTGTCATGGAAACGTCAAAAGCATGCTTGAAACAGAGCAAATCAGTGACCACTTTGCCCAATAGAAACGAGATACGCTTTGATAATCTCTTCAAAAAAAAAATGGGGTCAAAATTTCACCCCCCCTTTACCTTGATTCATTTTAAAATCACGTTCTGACTGTCAATTTTACACAGAACAAGTGTTGAAAATTTTCCGGGACTACAACTGGTCCTGATTACTACAACACGGGGTCTGTCAAAAAAAAAACCTTTCAAAACAACTCAAAATGCCCCAAACAACCAAGTGGGCGGTGACCCTACATTATTAGGGAACAAAACGAGTTCGGAGCTTTATATATCTACAAAGGAAAAATACTGTACAACCTTTTTAATTTCTTAAAAAACAAAAACCTACGGGAAATTAAAACTCATTTCAGAAAAGAACACTTTGAAATTCCCACAAAGCATTAAAAATAACACCCCCAAGTCCGAGGTCTGGAAAAAAAATTAACGAAATTTTAGGCAAACAAACTAACAAAACCCCCCAGTTTCATTTTCCTCTTGCCAAGCAATATGCTCCTTTGTCAATGGCAACTCCAAATTTAGCCCTTCCCACAAAAATTCAGGGGCACCTATCAATCAAAATTGCACGCAAAAATTTTCCATTGAATTGGTGTTTCTGAACTGCCCCTAGCTTTGCTGAGATCACTGGGGGGGGGAAATGAAAATGCCTGCAAAGGAAAAATTCCACCCCACGGAGGATGGATTCCTTAGGTCCTCCGCCTTATATCAGGGACCTGTAATCCCCCTTTTCACCTATACAGGTTAAGTTTGTCACAAGGTATTCTGCCTGGCCCTGGAATGCAGTCAATCTCCCTATACCGAAATCAAACACTGAAAAACCCCCAATTTTTTAACCTCATGTTATGCAAAATTCAGAAAAAGGGTAAATTTTAACAGACTCAGGTACAGGTTTTCAAGGTAAAATTTTCTCACGACTGTACGGATTCCTTCAAAAAAGCACACCCAATGCTTTTGTACTTTTTAAATTAATCCGGGAAGCACACTATTTTTCTTGACTTGCAAAAAGAGAAGTTTTCCCAGAAAATTAGAAACTTTTGGGATCGGGTAAAATATTGGGGGATGTGAATGTATCTTTGAACAGATCTGCAAATGTCTTGTTCGGGGGTGAGAAGTTCCACATCACAATCTTTGGGGAAATTTGGGGTGCCCCAGGGAGGGTTCTCAGCCCTATGCGTTCAATGTCCTATGACAAAATGGTGGCAGATATCCCCCCTTGGGATGGTGAATCCTTTTATGCTAAGCGAGACAAGTGTTTAGAGCATCAACACAAGAGGGTCAAAAATTTCAAAAACTCACAAAAAAGGTCATGAGTGTGGGTTAGTCACTCCGCTAGAAAAAATGGGTCTCAACCCATGTATTCCCCTACCCACTTTTTGCATAGGTACCCGGAGCTTGACATTGTATAAGTTAAATATCTCGGGGTAAAAATAAATGTGCAGACCCGATCCTTTCTCTAAAGAAGAGATGAGAGAGATTTAAAAACCGTTGAAAATTCTTGACGGAAGAGAACATGACTCAAAGTTAAACTCACTAGACGTTTTAATTTGGGTTTTTTTAAAGTCAGTTGTAACTACCGCACTGCACTTGTTGCAGTGTAAGGAATCAAAAAAAAATGTTGGAGTAGTGTAAAATGAAACTATGAGGTTTCCTCGGGCCCCGAGAACAGCAAAGGATAGTGAACATAATCAAATTAAAAATTTCCATCCTTTCTGGGGAGAAAAACATTTATTTTTCCCCCAAATTTGGGGTCAAAGCTCTGAGGGGAAACCCCCGTATCTCTAGATTTCCAAAAAAAACTGCAAAATAAAAACACGCAAGTAGACGTGACTATCCACAAACCCCCGTCCTCTGATACACAAACCTCCACATTAAAAAAACCATTGATTGTACACCTTACATTCTACCCCAAAAAAACGGGGTCAAACTGAGGTTTTAAAAAAAAATTGCTTAGCAACGGTAAAGGAACACACAAATCTTTGGGCATGATGTATATGATATTTCACTGACAAATCTGTACATCTGGTACAAGCTGGTGTGCTGTGCGTATCAAAAAGATTTTCTACAAATCAATTAATATGAGAAAACAAAAAATTTTCCCGCACTACACAAAAGGATGGCAGAGGGCCCCGGGGGGCCGATTTTGGGTTTGAGCATCGGACTCACGCAATTGACTCGAGGGTTTGAGCACCAGCCGGCGGTTGTTTCCTAGATTGCCTACCTAGCCCCTGGGGGTGGGGAAGTCACTGGCTTTTCCTGGAAAAAACTGGGGGCCCCACCACGTACTCCTCCAAGATCATCACAAATGAAAAAACAAAAGTATCATGCTGGAACCAATTGTCAGAATCTGACAGGGGACCATACAAAAAAAAATATACTCCCGCAACGGAAATTTTTAATGTCTGGGGCTCTGGAGTATTTTAGTGACTCTCAAAGTGCTCTTTTTTCAAAGCGTGGCGATAGGAAATTGTGAGTTGCATTAAACGTAAATTAACTTATGCAACCAGCGCAGTTTCACATTTTAGTTTGTAGGGTCCCCCTCATGTTGGCAAACGCAAGCACGTCACATAACAAATTGGCAAAAAAGCCTGCAGCAAAAATACTGTGCCATATATCTTGGGGGGTGCCTCTTGCTAGGGTTTCCCATATACTGAAAAGTTTTTTATAAGGAAAACTATAATTGGCGAACAACAAAGGCCTATGATCCGTATAGAGATGCAAGCCTTCCCATGGGGGCACCAATCAAACCAGACAATGTCCCTGGTTATTGCCCCGAAACGTTTAGGTTTTAGAAAGCACTGGCAACTACACGTGCATAATGCAGATGAATCTAAAGGTAGATTGTGGGAACGAAGAAAAAAAAATGAACGCTTTAGCTCGGGAAAGAAATTTTATAAAACCTTTTAGATTTCCCAAAAGAGGGATAAAGAACTATGAAATTTATTTTATTTTTATCATTTAAGATTACTGTATACATCCAAATTTACTATGTAAAATATCGTAAACAAAAAACAATGTTTAATACACACGTAGCAAAAAAATATCAAAAAAATTTTTTTTTTTTTATCGTTGATTTTTTAAATTTTTTTTTTACCATGTCAATTTCGTAGTCACAGACACTGTACAGTCAATATGTATGAAAACTGTAATAATATTTCCCCCCGCCTGAGTGATAGCCAGGGTGATAAATAAATTACTTACTTTTCTTATCTACAAAAAACCAAAAAAAACCCACCGTTCGATAAAAAAATCTAGGGATCTACATAATCCCGACCCCCCCTGGTAATCGTAATTCCGTCCCAACCAATAACCGAACTTTAACCCTTGGGGTTTTACTCTACGTTCTATATATTCCTAGCCAGGGGTACCCCTGGACCCCCGTAGTAATATTGTGTGCGGTGTGAGGTTTGTGTGGTGTGTGTGGTGTGTGTGGCGTGTGTGTGGTGTGTTTGGGGGTGTGTGTGTGTGTGTGTGTGTTTGTGTGTGTTTTTGGGTGTGTGTTGTGTGTGAAAGACACAAAAAGAACTGGGGCAGAAAAGCTGTAGGGCCAGATAACGCCCGATAGAAGCGGGAGGTACTTAGAGTGATGTAATACTTTTACTTTAAAAACTATATTTTAACATTTTATTGCATTGCTTTAAAAGTAATTCAAAAGTTTTTTTTACCCCCCCGGGTATCTGCTCGGGCGGGGGAAATCATTATTCAGTTTTACATATATCGACATAGTACAGTAGTCGTAACTACTAAAATTTTACTGGTATAGAAATAGAAATCAACATTTACAAAAAATATTACTTTCTATGTTTTTTGCACTGTTTTACATAACACTTATTTTTTTTACGGTAGTTTTTAATTAAATTTGGGTATAGTCAATTATCTTCCAATGAAATCAGATAAATGAAATATTTTATACTCATGTTATGGTCTGAAGGCTGTATCACGTGACTTTCCCGAGATATAGTGCTCAATTTTTCCTTTTTTTTCGTTACACAGTCTACATCTAAGAATTCATCTACACTTCTTGCACCGTGTAGTTCCCAGTACATTCTGTAACCTAAACGTATTCTGGCAATAACCACGTCACACTGGTTTGATTTCGGTGCCATCCATATGAAGGTTGCTATCTCTATGCTGATCGTAGGGGCCTTATGGTACAACTTTTAGGCCTTTGATGTTAATCAGACTACTATTTCTTCCTTATGAGAACTTTTTAATATATGTGCAACCCTAGCAAGAGGATCTAAGATTTATGTTCACAGATCTTTGCTGCAGGCTTTTTTCGCCAATTTGCTACGTGATCGTGCTTGCGTATGCCAACATGAATGGTCCATACAAATTGAATGTTGAATTGCGCTGTGTTGCATAAATTACGTTACGCTTAATGCAACTCACAATATCCTTTATCGCTACCTACTTTGAAAGAATTTAGGGACCGAAAGCACTTTTAAAGTCACAGAAAACTACTCCAAAGCCCCGAACATGTATTCCGTTGCGAGGAGTATACCTGCCAGCTCCGTTTATGTAGTGCTTGGCCAATTATGTATTCTCATATTAACTTGATGTTGTAGTAATCATTTTTTTATACAGCACAAGCACAACCACTTTGATTCCAACTGTACAGATTTTGTCAGGGATAATACTAATATACATCATCCCCATAGATTTGTGTTTCCTTTACCGTTTCTAAGCAATTTGTTTAACACGCAGTTATGTGACCCGGTTTTTTGTGGTACAGATGTAAGGTGCACAATCATGTTGAATTTTTCCATGATGGAATGGAAACGACCTTTTGGTATTTTACTAATGGAACATTGAGTTTGTAATGTTCATGGTGAGTTTTGTGTATCAGAGGGTGCGCGTGTGAGTGATTAGTCACGTCTACTTGCGTGATTTTATGTTGCAGTTGTTTTTGGAAAATCTGAGAGATACGAGGGTTTTCCCCCAGAGCTTTGACCCCATAACATGGTGGAAATAATATTATTATACAGAAATGGATGGTGAATTAATCCTGATTTTCATGTTCACTATCCTTGCTGTTCTCGGGGCGCCTAGGATAATCTTCATAGCTTCATTTTGCACTACCCTCCAAGCTATTTATTTTGATTCCTTACACTGCAACAAGTGCAGTGCTGGTAGTCTACAACTGACTTTATGAAAGCCAAGTAATACAGTCTAGTGAGCTTAACATTGATGTCATGTTTCTCTTCCGTCAAGAACTTTCAACTGTTTCAATCTCTCTCAGAGTCTCTTCTTTAGAGAAAGATCAGGTCTGCATCATTTACGCTCACCCCGAGATATTTATACTTATACACATGTAAAGCTCCTGGTCACCTATGCAAAAAGTGGGTAAGGGTATGATATATGGGTTGAGAGCCATTGTTTTCTCAGTGGAGATGACTAATCCACATTCATGAACCTTTTTGTGAGTTTTTCGAGAATTATTTGCATCCTCTCTTGTGATGATGCTCTGACGCATATGTCATCAGCTAGCATATAATGGATTTCACCATCCCCAAGTTTGTGCATGAGGGCATTGAACAGCATTGGGATGAGAACTCCTCCCTGTGGAGGAACTTCTCACTCCCCTGAACAGAGACTTGCAGATCTGTTCGAAAGATACATTCAAATCTAACTCAATATCTTACCCGGATGCAAAGCTTACTAATTGTTCTAGGATAAATTCACTGTTTGCATTGTCAAAAGCTGACTTAAGGTCAAGAAAAACAGTGTGCTTCCCTGGATTAGAGTTTGAAAAGTACTGAAAAGCATTGGTGTGTGCTATGTCCCGATAGGAATCGGTACAGTCTGTGAGATAATATACCTTGTAACCTGTACCTGAGTCTGTTTAAAATTATCCTTTCTATAACTTTGCATACACATGAGGTTAAAGAAATTGGTCGGTATTTATCAGTGTTTGATTTCGGTATAGGGATGATTAGACTGCGTGTCCAGGGCCAGGCAGAATACCTTGTGACAAACTTAACCTGTATAGGTGCAAAAGGGATTACCAGGTACCTGAGCTATAAGGCGGAGGACATAATAGGTAATTACATCCTCACCTGGACAATTTTCCTTTGATAACTGTATTGTTCAATTCCCACTCAGTTATCACAGCAAAGTCTGAAGGGTCGGTATTAGAACATCCAATCTCAATGGCAAATTTACATGCAATTTTAGAGTATCTGCATATTTGTGGGAAGTGAGCTCAATTTGGACGCCTCAGCCCATTGACTAAGAAACATCCCTCTCATGCATGAAGGTATGGAACTGCGGGGTGTTAATTGGTTTGCCTGAAAGTCAATTAATTTTTTCCAGACCTCCGACATTGAGGTGTAGGAAATGTTCAAAGGGTTCAGATTTGAAACGAGTTTTTAATTCCCATAGGTTTTTGCTAGCCATAAGAAACTGAGTAAGATTGTCCTGCTTGTAGATATCAAAAAGCTCCTGAATTCACTTTTGTTCCCTTAATAATGTAGGTCACCGACCCACTCAGTTGTTTGGAGCGTTGTGAGTTGTTGTTCTTGAAGGTTTTCTTTGGACAGACCCAGTGTTGTAGTAATCAGTGACCACTGTTGTCATGTCCATGGAAAATCTATCAACACTTGTTACTGTGTAATCATTATACCAGTCATAGATACGTGAATTAAAGTGGTGCTCAAGGTAAGGAGGAATAAAATTTTAAGCCTATATGGTATTATCAACAGTGTATCTCGTTACTATTGCGGAGTGGTCACTGATTAGCTCTGTTTGCAAGCATACTTCTGACGTTTCCATGCACAAGATCCCTTCCTATTACATAATCTAAGCCTGCCCCCGCCACGTGAGTTTGCCTGTCTGTCTCATATTGGTAATAGATCTTTTGTTCGCAAATGTCGGAACTCTTCGCCATATTCATTGCATTGACTATCTCCTAATGTATAATGTCTAGCATTAAATCTCCCATGCATATTGTGCCGTGATTCTGAAAGTTGGGCAGTGAATCAGTCTGAAACTTTCTACACCTTGCATATACATTGTACAGAGAGAAAAACCCAAGGCTGTTTCGAATATGTAAATGCTGATATTGCTCATTATTGTCATCAGACTTCTGCACCAAATTATGCGGTATGGTGTCACTGACATAAGTCAATAGGCCTGTCATTCCTGTGTTCGTATAGGAGTGGTAGCCTCTAATTCTAGGGCCGGTTTTTATTTTAGTGGCTGATGTAAAGGGCTCTTGTAAACAGATAATGTCAACATTATTGTTATGAAGATAGTAAAGCAAGTCATTAATTCTACGGTTGACACCATGTATATTCCATGAAAAAAAGTAATTGTTTTCTTGTCCCCATCACACCCTATGATTATCTGATTGGTCAAATTTGTGTTTGATGAAACCCTTTAGTCTGCATATTTCTTGTACTGCATTACGTATCTGTGTTGCATCTTGATTATTTATCTGTATGCGCGCTTTCCACATATTGATATCATACTTATAATCTATACCTGACATCATTTTTCTGGTGGTGTCTCACAGTTCGTCCGGTTTCCTTCGCATCTTTGTCAGTGTCATTTTTACAGTCACTGTCGTCACTGTTTTCAGATGGCCCGTCATGCGTAATAATAATATCAGAGACATCATTCGTATTTTCAACATCACTAACACCACTAACATCATTAAAACGCACATTTCCCCTGTCTACATGATCACTTTTGTTTTCCATTATCATTTTTTTTCAGTTCAGCAATTTCTTGCCTGATGCTTTTTTTTCAGCAATCTCTTGCCTGATGCTTCTTATTTCCTCGGCCGTATCCATGTCTTTTTCACCACTGGTTTCTCCTGTGGTACTGTTTCCTGGGATGGGGAATCCCCCTGGCAGTTGCGGGAATTCCTGTGGGTTGGTGACATCACGTGGCCCTGGGGGGGGGTGTGTGGTGGGCTGGGCATCACCACTCCGTGGTCGATGGGTACGGTCAGGGCAGGTGCTCGTGGCAGTTTTGTGGGGGCAGTTACGGTGCCAGACCGTCAAACCTTGTGCTCCACACGTAACGCACCTCTTCACAATGGTGATGGTGTCTTCGTTGTCGTTGTCCTTCTTGTTGTTTTCTTGCAGGGCAGTCCTTTAACTCGGAGCTTCTGCACAGACAGCACACGCTGTTTCTTTCCTGCAATATTTAGGTACGTGGCTGTAACCCTGACACTTGTAACAGACCACAACCTCTGAGCACCACAGTCGAATGGATCTCGGCTCTATGTATCTTCCAAAGAATTGGTACTTTTTAGGTGGCGGCTGTTCACCGCTCCATACAATGATGATCCTGTTTCAAGGGCTGTATGTCCTTATAAACCCTCCGGCTTTAAAAACACCCAGAAGATGCAGTGCTTCCTCAGCGGCAGCCTCCTTCGGAATCCTGGTAACCAGGTATTCCTATTTTTTTTCCCTTTTTGGGCTGATAATCGCCCTTTTGTTCTGCGGGGAGTTTCCCCCCAAAAGGGGCCTTTAAACCCATCGGGGCCCCAAAATATTTTTGTTTTTCCCCATCGTACAGGGAGGGTACCGGAGGATATCCTTTTTCCCCTGCCCCATGCTAGGGGGCCTTCCTCTTGGAGGGGGGGGCAGCTGGAAACCCTTTCCCCCCATCCCCCTTAAATTTTATAAACCCGGAAGTCGGGCCCCTCCGGAAAGGCTAGTCAAATGTACCTCCCCCGGGGGCGAGGGTTGCGCTTTTGGGGCCCGCCCCTTTTTTGCTTTCTCGTCGGGTTTGCTGGTGTCTTTGGGGCATTTTTTTTACTTTAAACCCCTTCGGTCGGGAAGGGTTTTGGAATCCCTTTTTGCCCAGCATCAGAGTCGGCATGGGGAACCCACACTTTCATATCCCTTTTTCAGTGGAATAAATTTCTTTTCCTTTGGGGGGTTTGGTTTGGAAACGGGGGGGGCATCAAAGCACGTCCCCACCCACACCCCCTGGTGGGGGCAGTGAGGGGGTGGTTTGTCCCGTCCACTTTTTTTGGGTAAAAAAATTTCCCCCTGGGGTCGGGCGCGGGGAGGGTGCGAGCCCAGGCCCAATGCTGTCACAAAACCATTCACCAGGTCTCCCAACGGTCGTTGGGTACGCACCCTGTTACCTTACCACCACATCAGTATTCGTAATTTTTACAAAGGCACTTTTTTTTTCTAGTTCCCCTGCCATAGAAACCCGGGAAAAAATTTTGGGGTGTAGGGACACCCACCCCACCCCACGCACACTCGGGGTATAAGGAAAAACCCAAAGTGGGGGGGGTTTTACCCCCATAAAATCGTCCAAACCAGGGGGACCCTGATGACGCCCTGCTTTGGTGTTACTAGGCTTAAAAATGATGCCCGATCACATTTTTTTTAAGTTTAGCCCCTTTTATTTACCACCCTGGCTAACTGCCCAGGCGTGGGCAAGCTGTGGTACATTTGATCCCTTTTTAAATAACAATAATGGTTTTTACATTTAAAATTTTAGGCATAACATTATTATGATAAGTACTATATCAATTACAAAAAGGGGAAACCCAATTCCCAGCGTTTATCACTAATCTGCCACGCCGGGTACAGCTTGGGCGGGGAAAAGGTATTGCTCCCCATTTGATAGGGCATCATGTGATGCTACTTTCCCAAAAATTTAGGTTTTTAATAAAAGTATATCTTCTAAGATTTTCAGAGGATTTTGAAATTTTTAATAGTTCCCCCATACCTCAAGCTAGGTGGGGGGGAAAGGCTGTAACACAGGGCACCCCCCTGAGATATAATTTTAAAAAAACCCCCTTTTCGCTTAATTTTTCTTTACACAGTTTACACTTAGTTTTTGGGAAATTAAAAAAGTACTGAGCTGCCAATAAAAATCTATATCCAAGCCTGATTCTTGCGTCAAATATCACACGGGCCCTTGTTCTTGTTTTATATAAACCAAAAGGGGAATAAATTTTGCCAAAAAAAACGGTCAAATTTGCTTTATGCTACAGCTTTCGGGGCTTTTGAGAATTAATTAACCATCAATTTCCTTTTTAAAGGAAAGTTTTAAATATTGTAAAAAAATCCGGGGAAATGGGTTTACCCCAAGATCTATACCCACCCTTTTTGGGCTTGTCACATGCTGACTTTGCCAGGCATCGATGACATGCCTGGGGATTCCAACAGCAAGGAATCCACACAAAACTTTATATCAGGGGCCCCGTTCTTTTCCCACGATAAACTTTTTATCCTGATGTCATTTGCGATATTAACTGTCCCTTTGTTAGAGTTTTCCCAAACCCTGGAGAGAACTCTGTAATCACAGAAATATTACCCCCGAGCCTTGATTAAAATAGAAATTCGGTGGCCTTTGGGTATTCCTGCCAACTCAGTTTCGTAGTGCAAACCCCAGTCAAAAACCCCTCCTACAATCCGGGAGCTTAAAGTATTTTTTTTATATAAAAAAAGGGGACATCCGCTCTATTTCCCAGACTGCAAGGCCCCGTCAGTTTTAGCATTCATATGCATTGGATAGATTTTCCCAAGATGCTCTTTATAATTGCAATTGCAACTGTTTTAAGTATAGCGGGGGGGGACACTGTCTTTTTTGGGGGCAGTCGTATAATATTATTGGGGTCCGCCATTTTCCACGGGGGGAAGAACGAGCCCACAGTTTTTGATATGAGGCAAACCCAAACTCCCTAGATTTTTTCAATAGCAAGGGTTGAAAAATTGTGGATTACTCGCACAATGATTAAAGGCCAAAAAAAAATGTTTTGTGTTGTGTGTGTGTGTGGTGTGTGTGTGTGTGTGTTTGTGTGGGTGTGTGTGGGTGTGGTTGTTGTGTGGGGTGTGTGGGGGTGTGCGTATTTGTGTCGTATGGGTGTGCGTATGTGTGTGCGAAAATGGTGTGGGGGCGTATGTTTTGTGTGCGTATGTGTGTGTGCGTATGTATGTGTATGTATGTAGTATTTTGAGGGTGTGTGTGTGTGGGTGTTTTGTGTGGGTGTGGTGTGTGTTTGTGGTGGTGTGGTGTGGGGTGTGTGTGTGGTATGTGTGTGCGAGTGTGTGCTATGTGTGGTATTTTTGGGGTTTTGCGTATTGTGTTTTGCGTATGTGTGTGTGCGTATGTATGTGTGTGTATGTATGATTTAGTTGTATGTGGGTGTGTGTGTGTGGGGGTGTGGTGTGGTGTGTGTGGGGTGTGTGTGTTTTGTGTGTGTTTTCGGGTTGTGGTGTTTCTGTGTGTTGGTGGGTGTGGGTGTGTGTGTGTGTGTGTGTGGTGTGTGTGTGTGTGTGGGTGGGGTGGTGTTGTTTTGTTTTGTGTGTGTGTGTGTGTTTTTTGGAAGAGAGGGGGGGGGAGGGGAGATCCCGATCTGCAAATGAGTTTAGTAAAAAATATCTTTTACTTTAAAAAAACACTATTTAAAAATATGGTACACGTATGCATTTTCCTTGGGTTTTGGGATATGGGGCGTGCCAACCCCCTAGCCCCTTTCGACGAAACTGTACAAGAGACTTTTTACAGTGAAGCTTTTTTTTATTTCCCAAAAAACTTTCAAAAAAGTTACGTCTACAAAAATCTGGAGTGTTCAATACTTTTCACAAAGGGAAACATTCAAAACCCCAGATGGGGAAAATGGCTGAAATTGCGAGTACAGCATCATTTTTAAAATTTTTTTGGAAGGATCAGTCCAGCCCAAAGTGCACATTGATTATCGCGTTTTTTTATTTTAATGGTAATACTGGGAATCGCATATTTCCCGTAACCACGTTGTTGGGGAAAGGGCCCCCGTGAAGAATTACCCAAGTACCGTTAGCTTCAAATGTAATAAGTCCATCCCGTTTCCTGTTTCCCGGTTTTAAGACGGGGGCAACACTTCAAATATCTCGTGTGGGTTTATAAGGGAAAAAGGTTAAATATTTATAGATAGCATTCTTTTTTTCACCACGGGAAAAGCAAAAAGGGTTCAAAAAAAAAGAATTTCAAATGTTCCCAAAATTCCGCCCGTCCACAGTAAAGGAAAAAACCCCAGTGCAAGGCCCAACTGAACAAGAAGTAAATTTGAAAAAACATTTAGAAAAAATGCAGGCCAAATTTCATAACCAGTTACTTACCCTTTTTCTCATTTAAATAATATGCTGTCACCTCATTATACTTCCTTATTTTCGCCAGAAGGGCATTTGATAATTTACGATGGGTTAAAAACTTTTTGGGGGCTTTGTATTCCACTCTTTTGCCGGGGGCTAGACACAAAGAAACAGGCGAAAGGGTTTGGGACTGTTTTCTGTTTAAACTACTTTTCACCACATTCCCCGGCTGTTCTTGTGTTCCGCAGCGCGCCCCTCAGCTTTTTTTTCCCTTTTTTGCTGGCTTCCTCACAATCGCCGTCGGCACCCAAACCCTGCAAGATTCCCCTCTAAAAGTTCTACTCCAAATTTTCTTCATAATAATTCTGACTCCCGAGGGTAAGACATAAAAAAATCATAATATTTAAAGAATCACGTTAAAAATTCATTGTTTTCCCTTGAGATTTAATTTTTTTTATAATATTTAAAAAATTTTTTCTCATCCAAAACTACAAAAAGCGCAAGGGAAAAAAGGGGTTTTTAAAAAAAAAAACACAGATTTTTCACACACACACCCCAAAACACACACACCACCCACGCACGACGCAATCACACACACACCACATAAACATATATTTAAAATTATATATATATTTAATATATATATAAAATAAAATATATTATATATATATAATAAACATATATATTTTAAAATATATATATAATATATATTATATATATATTTTAAACATATTTTATATTATAATATATATATATATAAAAATAAAATATATATATATTTTTTTGTTTTGTGTTTTGGTGGGTGTGTGTTGTGTGTGTTTTTGTTTTGTGTGTGTGAGTGTGTGTGTGGTGTGTGTGTTTTTGTTTTGTGTGGGGTGTGGGTAAGATTGTGTTTTTTTTAAAAACCTTTTTTCTTGCGCGTTTGGGTGTATATTACAATTAATTTAAAAATATTTGGTAAAACACACACCACCCACAAAACACACACACACACCCCACACACACCACACACACACACACACACCACACCACACCCCACACACACACCACACACACACAAAAACACCTTTAAAATACCATTTTATTTTATGTGGTGTGTGTGTTGTGTGTGTGTGTGGGGTGGGTGGTTTTGTGTGTGTGTGTGTGTTTGTGTGTGGGGGTGGTTTTGGGTGTGTGTGGTGGTTTTTGGGTTGGGGTGTGTGCGTGTGTGTGTGTGCATATATATTTTATAATATTATATATATATTTTTATATATATATATATTAAAAAATACAATATGTAATAAATAAATAAAATATATATATGGGGTTTTATGTACATACAAACATACCTTTTCATTTCATAAATACTAAAAACATACATACATTTGACATCATACATACATACATACATACTACATACATACATATATACATAAAATACATAATTCCCTCGTACCCTCATAATACAAACCCTACATACTCCCTAAAATACATACATACATACATGTAAAGTATGTATGGGTTTTCCATGCCCTTTTAGGGCCGTTGGCCTTTCCCTTTCCCAAAGCATTCCTATGTAGGCTGTTTCCATTTTCCCCCCAAGATGTTGTCCATCCCATTTCCCTTTCCGTCCCGCGTCCCTTTCCCTTTTCCCCTGCTGCTGGGCTTTCTTTAAGGGAGTCAGAACCAAACTTGCTCCTCTTCCCCGTTTCCAAAGTCCATATTTTCTGATATTTTGCATTTTCACTTCATTTACCTACCCCCTTTTTTCGTAACTCCAACCTGTTTTCTAAACCACTCATTGGGGCTTTTTTTCTGTCCATTTAAAATTTGTCAAATTGTCTCAAAGCCACATCTCAAAAAAAAATTTTGATTCTTTTAAATATATTTCTTTGACCACGGCGGCCCAAACATCAAACTAACCCTAAAAAAAAAAAAAAAAAAAAAAAAAAAAAAAAAAAAAAAAAAATTCCCAAAATTTTAAAATATATATAAATATATATATTATATATAAAATATATATATATATATATATATATTTTGGGTTGTGTGGTGTGGTGTTAAAATTTTTGGGGTGTGTTTTTTGGGTGTGTGTGTGTGTGTGTGTGTGTGTGTGTGTGTGTGTATGTAAAGTATATAAATGAATAGATATATGGATATGGCAAATTATTATTTCCCTCCAAACCATCCCTCCATTTTTATAATAAAATATATATATATATATTAATATATATATTAAAAAATATTTTATAATATTTTTAATTTTTTCTTTTTTTTTTTTCTTTTCCTTATCCCTTTTTTTTTTTTACTGGGGGCGCCCCGAGATTTGGTTTCTGCCCTTTTCCCGACCCAACCCCCTTTTCCCCCTCACCCGGGGCCCGGGAAACCCGGGCCCCAAATTGGGTGTCCCCGCTCACCCTGCTAGGTAGGGAAACGAGGTGAAGGGTTCCTTGCCCCAAGGGGAAAAACGCGCCGGGGGGGGGGGCCCGTGACTCGAACCCCCGGCCCCAGATTGCCGTCGTGACGGGGCTTTTAGGGCCGATGCTCTAACCCCCTCGGGTAACCCCGGCCCCCCAAAATATATATATATATATATATATAATATATATATATATATATTTTATATATAATATTTAAAAATATTATTTATATTTATATATTTCCTTGTGTAACATATATAAATCGGTTGTGAGCACGCGCACTGATTAAAAAAAATTTTTGGTTAAATCGAAACCCAGAGCGATGAAGTTTCCCTTTAAAGGAATTCACCCCGATTATCTATTTAGCCACTGGTGGGCAAGCCAGCCCCAAAAGTGCTGTCCCAAGGCCCCAATTAAAAGAGAGAAATTACCCCAAAAAGGGAACCCGGCCTCTCCCCCCTGGGAAAAGGGAAATGGGGAAAAATACCACGTACTCACCCAAGATCATCACAACATGAAAACTACAAATTTTTTATCATGCTGTGACCCAAGGGGGCTCAAACATTTAACCCCCATTAAAAGAAAGAAAAAAAAAAAAAAAAAAAAAGAAGAAAAAAATATATATAAATATATATATTTATTTATATTATATATATTTTATAAAATCTATATATAATATTATATATTTTATATATATATGATATATAATATATATATATAATATTATAATATATATATATACTGTGGGGTGTTGGGGTGTGTGGGTGTGTGTGTTGTGTGTGTGGGGGTGGTGTGTGGTGTGTGTGTGTGTGGGGTGTGTTGTGTGTGTGTGTGTTTCATAAATACCCCAAAATACAACATAGACACAAAAAACATACACACCCCAAAAACACACCCCACAACCCAATTATGCAGAAAGGAAAATTACAGTCGTTTATCTACCATCTGCCACGCCGGCGTACAGCTTGGGCTGGAAAGGTATTGCTACATTTGATATGCAGTCATGTGATGCTACATTCCAAATTTAGGATATAATATAAGTATATCTTCTAAGATATCAGAGGATATGAAATAGTTACATAGTTCTCCATACCTCAAGCTAGGTGGCCTGAAAGGCTGTAACACATGGCA
>NW_023657695.1:0-26692 GCF_015228065.2 Penaeus monodon
TTTTTTATAATTTTAAGTTATTTGAACCATTTATATTTTATTTTATTAATATTGATTATATGCTATTAATATATGTTGTATATATATATTATTATATATATATATATATTATATATATATATATATATATATATATATATATATATATATATATATATTATATTATATTATAATATATATATATATATATATATATAAAATTTTCCTCTGTAGTAAACGTTTCCTTATCGACACTAGCGTATATGAAACATGTAAAATGCTAATTATCATAGATACCCGTTTTTTCATGTATAGCAACAGATTTACTGATAATCACATTGACTCGTAGTGTGTCTTGCCTCTTCTATGCAAGTACTGTGGATTTGAATCAAGTTCAATCCGGAATTAACTTTCATGATGCGTACAGAAGACGTTTTTACTTACACTCTTCAAGGGTTTGATGCCGACTGAACCACTGGGAGCGAACAAAATTAAATTTTTAGCAGTAAAACCCTTGAGTATTGTGTATAAAATTGTTACTTATATTTGTTAAACCACTGGGACGAACACATTAGATCTATTGTGATGGTCACAGAGGCCGAACACTTCCCGCATAATCAGTAAAGCCCTTGAGGGTGTATAAGATGTGTTGATTGAGAAAAAAAATACATTAATTGAACATCAAGAAATAACTTTAGATTGTCAGAAAACCTTAGTTAAAAAAAAAAATACTCGTTTGATTGGAAATAATCAATATTATTTTGATCCATGTCATTGGATCTCAATAAAAAAGATTTATTCAAGTCCAAAATGTAAACAAATGCTGTACTATACTGTCTAAAAGGTTAAGAAAAAAAATATATATATATATATTTCGCGCACGGGACCAGACACAGATTGTGTTGTAAGCGGTGAACAATAACGTCACGCTATAGTCTTTGGTAGTTTACGGATTCTGGCCTCTGTAGAAATATAGAAGAATAATGGTAAGAAAGAACAAATATTACAAAGACATTAAATGCCCATATACCAATTTGTAGTTATAGAAAATAACCTGGAAATCTATACATAAGCAACAGTGTCCATAAGAATCTTATGCGAATAATCCGTTTCAAATGCCCCGCACGTTCAATTCCTTGACGAGTTTGCTCACTTTTTTCATATATCCACTCTCTTTATTAATAGAGGGCAAAAGCTGTCTCGGACTCGACTGCCAACCATCAATAAATGAACCAGTGCCTTTGCTTGATAGTTATGTTAAAACTTATGCATTATGCGCGTTAACTCAGCCCCCTAAGCATAAAAATTTGGGAATGAACTATTTTCCCTTACTCTTCCTATTTTATGTATTGTCCTGATAGGTTTTGACTGACTATTACATAATATGTGATAGTAAAATTCAGATCCAACATCAACCTATCATAGAGACAGCGACAGCGAAGATTACCCTACCAAACTGACAGACTAGCAATAAAATGCAGTATTTACAGTGATTAAAAAAATCATTCACTTTAAATTTTACACCCCCCCCCCCGAAAAAATACTAATAATAAACTAAACTAAAAATAATAATAATAATAATAGTAATAATAATGAATAATAGATTTAAAAATAGAACCCTTAAACCTGTGATATTCAAACTTTTTAGCATGACGGCACAATAATTAAAAAAAAAAAGAAAAAAAAATGCGGCACACTTGACCTTTTGCATACATGTGTGTGTGTGTGATTAGATTCCCCAACCCGTTTTAAAGTATAAGTAAATTTCTCCCTCTCCTCCCTTATAAGTAACACGTGCACAAATACCCCAGAAATCCCGTGCCTGTTGTTGCCGTGGGGGGGGGGGGGAGACTGGGACCCATTGCTGGGGATCACCCCTGCCTTGGGCCTCAAGCCCTCAACTCAACTAATTTTGCACGACCTTTTTTCTTTCCCCTGTTCCTTTCCTTTTTTTCTCCAACTCCACTTCCTAGGGAGTGAGAACCGTATTGAAAGGATAAAAGGCAGACTTTGTGCCAGTTATAAACGGCTTAGGGGAGCCAAGAGTACGTACACCCCTTACACCTCAAGGAGTTTCCTGAGAGCTGGACTATTTCTCTCTGCTCTAGACTTACCATGGCCAGTAATGAAGACTCTGAACACTGCCACTACCCTCATTACCTACTATCACATCAGTCCAGTTCAAATCATCCATCCAGGTCAGTGCTCATTCTCCAGGAAATATTCCCCCTCTCCCAACATCCTCAGCTTCATCTCCTCCATCCCCTTATTACTACTTTGCAGCCTTATTGTCCATTTCTCCACAGTACTACCTATCTCAACACATACCTTCCAGACGTCTACTTCTACTACCCCCACCTCTACAAACAACTGAATACTTCGATTTTTCGTAATCCCCCCCCCCCCTCCTCCAGCCCTTTACTCTGACAACTCTCTCCTCTTCCAGCAATACTTTCAAAAAAAGTAGGCAAAGTTTTCTTCTGTAGCCGCCCCAATCGTTCCTGCCTTGCCACACTTACATCCAAATCCCAAGCTATAGCATTATCAACCCTAATTGACTTCAATGCCCAACCTCATCCCTCCCTCAATACTGTCTCTACCTCACCAACAAACTGCCCTGTCTACGACAACGATTGTTCAGATTGTGGAAAAGACTGACTTGCTTGCCTCATGGACTATGATGCAGCATCAGTACAGTATTACAACATTCCCCCTACAGGCCGTCGTAAGTTCCCCACTAATATTGACAAGATTACATTCCGTAGACATGACCTCCCCTTTAGTGTTTACATTGGCAGAGTCCCTCTGTCCTACCATATCAGTCTCACCCCTTTCAATGCCAGAATGGTTGGCATGTAGGCCATCCTCCCAAACACTGCCGTTTCACAGCCCAATGCATTCTTGATCAAAATCTGTTCTGCACAGCACAATGCTACCCTACCTACAAGTTTGAGTTTGAAGTGGTAATTCTGAGATTCAAATTTTACGCAAGGCCAGACACGAAGGTTTTTCTCTCATTCCCTACACCAATATTGTTCTTCGCTCTGCCCCTCCCCTTTAGTCCCAAGATGTTTCTATGTCTCCCCCAGTATCTCTTCCTCTTTCTTCTTCTACCCCTTCCTCTCCCAGTCAAATTCTTTTGCCATTCTAAATTCTAAATCCAGACACTCCAATTACTACTTCCCTGATGCCTACCTCTCTTCCTCCTTGCTCAACTGTTTGCACAAGACAATCTAAATGCTCCACCCCATCTTTTCCTACCTCATCCTCTCTTCCAGCAACCTCTCTCTACACCCCTGAATCGTTTGTCCTCTATTCTTCCCTTCATAAGAAAACCTTTGTTTATCAGACCTCCGCAACCGACTCCACTTCATTAGCTCTCTAAACCATCTAATCATTACCCAAAATAATATACCTACACCTCATTCATCCTCCAATCTCTCTGCTCCCATTCCTTCTACACTAAAAGTAACTGCTGACATCCATTCTCCTCCTATTCATGTTCTCCTTACACCTCTTCCTCCCACTCCCTCCCAACACTTCTCATTCCCTCCTGCGTCAGATGCACCATCCCCCCTTCCTTTCCCATTATCCTTTCCACTTCCCCTGGATATACATGTGACCCTTTGTCACATCAATCTTCCCTGGATTCTCTCTCTCCTGACTTTTTTTTCTGAAACTGATCTAATCGCCCTTTCGCCCCTTTCTCCTTTGCTAATCCCTACCTTACCCTATGGACATCCTACACACTTCTTCCTTTGACAACTTTGATCTAATCACCCTTGTTAATCCCTGCCTTCTTGAGCTGCTATGCAGCTTCTGACGTGTAGCCAGGGGCGTCATTTCAGCAATCATTCAAATTCACTTTGGGAATTGCTGCCTAAAACATATCAACTTTCCAGTTGCTTTTATACATCACTGAAGATTCACTAAAGAATTTAGTTGATAGCAAATCATGAAGTGCATGATATGATTATAGTAGGGTCTTTAAACATAATTAAATTACTGGAAATTTAAGTTATACTAGGTAGAGAACATTTTTCCCAGTAGCGGTGGCTTTGGAGATCCAAGACATCAAAAAGAGAATTATAACAGTGTGTGGAATTGATTGCCAGATTAAAGAATTAGTAAAAATAAAGAAAATAAACAAAGATTGTTTGATTTAAAAATCAAAGAATAAATATTATGCTTTAAGTGTATAAAATTATTTTAAACATTATGCATAATTAAATTTTAATGAAAATATTAGTCTATCTAAGGAAGCTAATAAGACCCTCTATGTCACAATCCTCCCCCAATACTTTTTTCACTGTATATGGGGGAGACAAGTACATACATCTTTTGTCTGAGAATGTTGCACATCTCTCCACTACATGTGCAATCGTTAATGGCTCTTGGCAATCCTCACAAAATGCTTAACTTTTAGCCATCATTAGCCCATAAGTCAGTCTTGTGTGCCCTATTCTTAGTCTTGTTAATGCAACTTCCACTTTTCGGTTGGGATGGATGCTAGTCACCCAACTACCAAGGTCGTCTCTAATCTCTCGCAGTTTGTTTCTGAAGGTATGCTTCCATTTCCTTCCATTTATCACAAAGACAACTCCTGATGCTGAGTTTCAGGTTGGTGTATGGGAGAGCAAAACGAGCATCGCAAGGTTGAGCGGCAGTTGCCTTGGCCTACTGATCAGCTTGCTCATTCCCACTGATACCAACATCCGCTGGCACCCAGTCTTTTTTATGTGTTGACTGCATGTAACTCTGCAGTGAAGATCGAGGCTTCTAGAGAAAGACTGCCAGATGCAGTATTCCTTCTGCTCACTGCTGCAAAGCCCACACCATTTTCAGATTTCGAACCATCTGCATATATTGCATCTGATCCTTGGTACTTAGAAATGTGCTGAAGAAATCTCTCTCTGACTTCTGCTTCGGATTTCTCCCCTTTTCCAATTCCGACCAAATCCAGCTCGACTTGATTAGTCCAAGGGGGGAATTAGGGGATTCCAACAGCCAGAACCTTAGTAAAACTTGAATTAAGGTCTTCCACAAGATTCCTCATTCTATTACCATAGGATCGGCTATTCTCAAGGGGGTTGAAAACCAATCTGGAGATCCCGGAATCTTTTGTAGTCTCGTGTAGTAAATCAGGTTCATGTAGTCCCGGTGTAATGAAAGAGGTGGTTCTCCACTCTCAGCATACAGGGACTCCACAGGCGAAGACCTGAACCCCCGGTACAGATTCTGAGAGCCTCATTATGAACTGAGTCCAACATCCGGAGAACAGTGGGAGTTGCAGATGAATAAGCTTCACATCCATAATTAAGCTTACTACGAATAAGCGCTCGGTAAAGCCGCAGAACCGTTGTGCGGTCTGCACCCCAAGATAGATGTGAAAGAACCCGCAAAATACTAAGCGCTTTTGTAGCCTTCACTTTTAATCGTTTGATATGAGGCACCCATGTAAACCTTGAGTCAAAAATTAGACCCAAGTAGTTCACCTCTTGGACAAATTGCAGTGGGTTTGCTCTTAAATAGAGGAAAGGATAGAATTTTCCTTGCTTGTGGAAATGTATAGCCATGGTCTTACTTGGGGAAAATTTCAACCCATATGTTGCCCACTGTACAACCTGATTTATTGCAGTCTGCATGTGTCCTTGCACATCCTGTAAGCTTCCTCCTAAGCAGTACAGTGTAAAGTCATCCACATACAGACTACATGAGACAGCACTTGGAACAACCTTTACAGTGTCATTTATAGCAATGGCAAATAAGGTCACATTTAAGACACTCCCTTGTGGGACCCCTTCCAGGTTAGAGAAACTATTTTCCACCCGAACTCTAAACTTCCTGTTAGCAAGGAAGCTTTGTATGAAGGTAGATAATGCTCCTCTTAAACCAATGTCATACAGCTTCAAGAGTATGCCATGCTTCCAAGTGGTATCGTAAGCTTTTCTAGGTCAAAGAAGACTGCTAACATGTGACGTCGCTGTGCGAAGGAATTCTGTATAGCAGTTTCCATCCTTACAAGTGCATCTTTGGTCGATCTCAATCTTCTAAACGCATATTGATATGGGGTCAGCACATTTTCCTTTTCTAGCAGCCATGTCAACCTGAAATTTACCATTTTCTCCATCAGCTTGCAGATGCAGCTGGTGAGAGAAATTGGTCTGTAATTTCCTGGTGTGGAAGCATCCTTGCCAGGTTTAGGGACAGGAATGATTATAGCCTCTTTTCATGTAGATGGCACTGTACCCTTCCTATAGTTTCCTATTGAAGAGGTAAAACAGGAACTTCTAGGACCTCCGGAAGGGAAAAATTTTCTTTTGGGTTTGGGAAATATCGTCACTTCTGAGGCAGTTTTTGGGCAAGCTGAAAAGCAGGGGCCCATCCCCTTGGGGCCAAAAATAAAATTTGGGTAGGAATTTTCTGCTGCACCCTACGGAAGAACGACACGGGGTTGTCTTTCCCTGTTCACCCCAAAAAAAAAAAAAAAGTGGAAATCCGAGGAGATCCCCTGCCATGGATTTAGCTGCTCTTTAAAGCAACATCTTTTTGTCTTTAATGTTTTATCCCAAAAAGCAGGTGGTTACTTTGAGTCCCTTTTTCCCAAGCGATTTTACGCACCTTGTCCCATCCCCATACTAAGGGGGTCTCGGGTTTAATCAAGGAGACATACTTTTCTCCACGGGTCCGTCTGGTTTCCCTTTAGCACTCCCCGGGGGGCCTTTGGCTGGGTCTTTTTGTAAGGATCAAGGTTAATCGCTGGGGATCATTTCAACTGCCCTTAAGGGCGGTTTTCCTTTTTTCTAAACAGCTTTTTGGCTTTCATCAGACCACCATGGTCGGGAGGGCGACAGAAATCCCCGCTACTTTTGGGGAAATGGTGTTTCTGTGAAGGTGAATTTTGTGATTTAAAATTGTTTAAACAAAATTTTTAAACCACTGGAAATCATTCACAGACCCTTTGAAATACTGCATTTGATCTAAAAAGATTCCAGTCCGCATTTTCAAGTCGTTTATTTTTTTTGCACTCCTTTGGGTTTGGGATACCATTCACCCCCCCAAAAATATTGGAAAATGGGGCCTTTCCCTGTAAGTCCCCTTCCCTGACCCCGCCAAGTGAAATTTAAACTGGAATCAGGTGAGCCAACTGAAAAAGGGCTATATTGGCAAAAGTCCCAGTTTGAATTTGGGAAAAAATTTTGGAAAAAGTTCCCATTTTTTGGTAACCCCTGCTCTACTCTTAAGAACAAGGCTCCAAGGGGCCCCTTTTCGAGGGGTTTCACAAAGGTCTCCCCAGAGGGTTTTGCCGACCATTGAAAAACTTTCCCCAAAAGTAGAAAAAGGGTGTTGGGCAAAATGCCAGAGTAATCTTCCAAAACATCTATGTTTTAGGGTTTGTGGGGGAAAGGGAGAATTTGATGCAACAGTGTAAGGTCGTGTCAAGCCCATTCCACGCCCTTTAACCGGGGGTGTTTTTTTTGCAATGGAGGGCCCGGAAGGGAAAATCCTGACAAAACCAATACTGGGTACTCCTCCATGGGGCCATTATCAAAGTCCCATAATGGGCTTGAAAAATTTTTTAAACCCCTTCCGGGAAAAACGGTGGGTTTTCCCCCGGTCATAATTCTTGTAAGCATACAAAAACTGAGTTACCTGAAGCTATCAGGGTGTTGCAGTTCTTCCCATTTTGCATAATTCCCTAAAAAAGTTCCTTGGGTTTTAAAGGGATCAGCCCAAAAATACTTTTTCAAAAGGGGTTTGGGAGCACCTGTGGTCAAAAGGGTTTTCCCCCACCTTTTGGCTGCCCTTTCCAGGATCTTGGGGAGAATTTTTGAGGGGTTTTTGGGAAACCCCCGGAAAAAAATTTCCCAGGGGTTTCCCTTTTTACGGCCCCAGGGTTTCTTTGCCTGGGCAAAAGGGCGGAAACCCGAGCCTTTGTTTTAGGGCTTCTTTCCCAAACCGCGGAGGCCCTGGGTTTATTTGTGACGGGTGGAGCGTCCCTTTGAGGCCTCGGGGCCCTGCCTTACGGCTCCAAAAACCCCACTTTGAAAGAGTCCCCTTTTTAACAGGTAAGGATTCCTTTGCCTGGCAAAATGGGCATTTCCTGAGCCTTTGCCTGAGGGGCATTTTCCTAGCAGCAGATGCTCCTGGGATGTGGTGGCAGTGGAGCGTCCCTTTGAGGCCTCGGAGCCTGCCGATGGCTAAAAAGACCTTATTTTGGGAGGAGGGTCTCCTCAATAGACCCCTACTCTACCCCGTTTTGGTGGAACAATCACCAGAGGCAGGTAGAAATTTTGGCTGGGTTTTTAGAGGAAGGGGAGAGTGGTGCGAAAAAGCATTTGGAGGGCAAGGGGTTGGGGGGAAAGGGGAGGGGCTGAACCGAAGAAAAGGACCTACCTGGCTGGCAAACAGCCACGGGCACGCGCTTTCCCTCGGGAAAAAACCTAATTTTCTCCTGCCCCTTATTACCAATACTCCTTTTTCAAATTTGTAATTTTACTTTGCTTGAAAAAGTTTAGAGCTTCTTTGCAGGGAAAGATTGGATCTGGACAGTTGTATCCCCTTTGAGATGTTGTCCACATTTTACACTACTTTGGTTCCATTTTTTTTTAAAAGGGAAAGGTTGGCCCATCCCCATAACCTGGCAGTGGAAAGCACGCATGGGGGGACATAGGTTTCCCTTTGAGGTGGGTACCATGCAAAAACTTAATGATTCTGGAAGGATAATGTTTTAAAAGTTAGAAGAAGAGGGGTGTGATTTTCCCAAAACATCAACTTTTTCCCTAAAATTTTTTACCCCATACTTAAAATTTCTATTTCCCTTTTAAACGTTTCCCCTGGGTCTGGGGGAAAAGACAATTCCTTAGCATTGGGGGTTTTTGTGAGGAGAGCATGAAACTGACCCCCGGGAATTTTGATACACACGCGACGGTCACATCGTCTGGTGACGAACCTCAACTATCAGGCTACCACCCGCTGTGGGGTGATACGGGATCAGTTGACATATTTCAACTTTTTTCCGATAAACCCTAAAAAATGTAAAGACCCATGTTTTGAACACCATCAATGTTTCCCTACAGGTACTTAATATGAAATGCTTCAAAATTTTCCCAGGAATTTCCCCTAGGGGATTGAGGGGATTTTCCCCCTTCTTACCGGTTTTGGGACCCCGGGAAACCTTACGACCCCTTTCTTCCCCTTTGGAAGCTGAAAAGGTTCCAGAGTGAAAAGGGTTTGTTTTTCCAAGAAAATGGCGGGGGTTTGGCGGGTGTCAGGGAGAGAGCAGATCTTTGTAAGGTAGTACCATACAAATTGAATTCTTATTTCACCCCCACCCACCAGGGAGTCCAAAACGAGGGGAAAGGGGCTATATTTGGGGTTCAAAATCTTCCAAAAACCCACAGGGGTAATGGGGGAAATTACGCACCCACTTCACAGTACGAGGCAGCGCGGGCCTAGGCACGACTGAATGTGCTGCTTGACCCTACCCTTTTTTGCCCAGCCGTTTGATTGGCCCGGGGCCTTGATCAAGCCCCCCGTTAACCAGAATAAAGGAAAAAAGAGGTGTTTTGCTAGCTGCAGGGCAAGCGTGCCATCGTAAACCTCCAGGACCCCGTCCCCGGGAAATACGGGATGCCACGCCGGGCAAACACCGTGGGATTGTTTGATTTTTTAAAAAATTATCGCCGGTAACAGTAAGGTCTTTAGGGCAAATACCTTTTTAAAGAAATTTTAAAAAAGTTTAAATTTAAAAATCTGCAATAGAATCTTATAAATAACAAAAACAAATTAAAAATAAAAGCAAAATATTATATTAAGTGTAAAAAAATTATTCATAAAACATTTGCAAAATTTAAATTTTTTTTTGAAAATTTTAGTCTCCCAAAGGGAAACAAAAAAGACCCTCTATGTCACAATCCCCCCCAATAATTTTCATGTATATGGGGGAGAAATACATACGTCTTTGGTCTGAAAAATGTTGAAACCCTTTCCACACTGTGCGACGTTAAGGCTCTGGCATCCTTCACAAAGTGCTTCACTTTTAGCCACCCGGGCCCCATGAGCTCTTGTGTGCCCGATTCAGCCTTTTAATGCAACTCCACTTTGGGTTTGGGATGGATGTGTCCCCCAACTGCCAAGGCATCTCTAATCCTCGCAGTTTTTTTCCTCGAGATATGCCCCATTGTTCCTTCCATTTACGCGAAAAAAACTCCTGATGCTGGGTTCGGGCGGGTGTGGGAGGGGAAAAACGAGCAAAAAGGGCTGACGGCAGCTGTTTTACCCTCGATCAGCTCGCTACCCCATGACACCAACATGCGGGCCCCCAACCAAGTTATTTTTTAGTGTTGACATCAGTGCAACCCAATCAAACCCTCCCCATACGGAGTGAGATTTTAAGCTTTTGTTTGCTTGAAAGGCACACGAGAGTCACAATATATCACAATAGAAAGGTTCATAAGATTTGTCATTTTAATGCGGCAAGGATGGCATGTAACTCTGCAGTGAAGATCGAGGCGTAGAGAAAGACTCCCAGATGCAGTTTTCTTCTCTCACGCGCAAACCCCACAATTTGCGATTTCGAACCATCGTTATTTTGCGTCGATCTGGTACTTAGAAATGTGGAAGAAATCCTTTTGACTTCGCTTCAGTCTCCCCCCTTTCCCCAACCCGACCAAATCCAGCCGATTTGATTGCCCAAAGGGGGGGGAATTGGGGAATTCCAACAGCGAACCTTAGTGAGACTTAAATTAAGTTCTAAAAGTTTCCTCATTCTCCTACCAAGGACGGCTTTTCCTAAGGGGGTAAAAAACCAAATTGGAGTAGGGCCCGGACCTTTTGTAGTTCGTATAGAAACAGGTTCATGTAGTCCGGTGTAAGAAAGAGGTGGTTCTCCATTCAGCATACGGGGACTCCACGGGGGAAAGACCGAAAAGCCCCAGTACAGATTCGAGAGTTCTTTATAAACCGAGCCAACACCCGGAAACAGGGGGGTTGCAGATGAATAAGTTAAACCCCAAGTAAGTTACTACGAAAAAAGCGCTGGGTAAAGCGTAGAAGCGTTGTGCAGTCTGCCCCCCAAGTAAAGTGAAAAAAACCCGAAAAAATACTAAGTGCTTTGTACCTTCACTTTTTAACTGTTTGATGTGAGGCACCATGTAAGTCTTGAGTCAAAAATTAGCCCCAAGAAATTCACCTCTGGGAAAAATTGCAGGGGGTTTTGCTCCTAAATGGGGGAAGGGGGGAATTTCCCTCGTTGGGAAAAAGTATAGCCAGGTCTGTTTTTGGAAAAAAATTTTAAAACCCATGAATGTTGCCCAGTAAAACCGATTATTGCGTCTGCGCGTCCTTGCAATCTTAAGCTTCCTCCGAGCAGAAAATGTAAAGTTCCACATACAGATTACAGAGACGCATTGGGAAAACAACCCTTTATAATGTATTATGCAGGAAAAAGGGTCACCTTAAGACATCCCTTGTGGGCCCCCTTCCAGCTGGTCTTCCGGGTTAAGAAAGTTTAAAAAGAACTAAATTCGTAGAAAGGGGAAGTTTGTATGAAGGTGGGTAATGCTCCTCTTAAACCAAGTATACAGTTTATGAGTAGCCATGCTTCCAAGGGGTATCATAACCCTTTTAAAGGGTCAAAGAAGACTGTAAATGTGAGTCGCGTGAAAGGGGAATTCGTTAGCAGTTCCATCCTCACAAGTGATCTGTGGCGATCCAATTTTCTAAAGCATTTGATAGGGGTCAGCACGTTTTCTTTTTAGCACCCATTCAACCTGAATTTTCCCATTTTCTCCATAGCTTGCAGATGCGTGGTGAGAAAAATTTGGTGAAATTTTCCGGGTGGGGAAGTTTTTTGCAGGTTTAGGAACAGGAATGATTTAGCCCTTTTTCCATGGGATGGACTTGCCCTCCCATAGATCCTATGAACAACCAACGGGAATTCGGGGAAAACTCTGGTAAGGAGATATCTTTTGATATGGAATATCTTTAATTTCCCGGGGGCAGTCTTAGGCAGGCGAAAAAGCAGAGTCCATCCCCTTTGCGCAAAAATGGCAATTTTAGGAAGTTCGCTGCTTCCCTTGAAGAACGACACGGGTGTTTTTCCTTTTCAGCACGAAGAGTGGAGATCGGCAGTGTAAATGCTCCAGAGGGATTCTCCCAGGTTTTAGCAGTCATAGAATATTTTTTTGTTGTGGTTTATGCCATCTATTTCAGAGCGGGTTGTGAAGGATTGCTCTTTCCAGCAATTTTACGCACCTGGTCCCACACCCTGTAAGGGGGCCCAGAGCAAAGAGGAGACATCGTCTCACGACGCCCGTCAGCCCCTTTTAGCACGCGCCGGCCCTTTGGCTCGGGTTTTTTTGTAATGACAAGGTACAAGCTGGGGCGTCGTTTCAACTGCCTTAATGCAGTTTCCTTGCTTGACAGCTTTTTGGATTCATCAACCCCCCGGGTACTGGAGGTCGACGGTACTGCCCGCTATTTTTGGGAATGGTGCTTTTGCGCAAGGTAAAATTGTGATGGAAGTGTTTTAACGCTTTTGAACCAGGGGGAAATCTTAACAGATCCTTTGCAAATGAGTTGATCTAAAAAGTTTCCCAGTCTGCAGTTAGTGCCATTCGCACTCCTTGACGGAAAACCCTTCACCCCTTCAAAATTTTTGGAAAATGGGCGCTTCCATTAAGTCTTCCATGACCTGCAAAATGAAGTTTAACTGTGAATAGGGAACTATTATAGGGCTATATTGGAGAAGCCGTTTGAAATTGGAAATGTGTGGGAGTGTCATGTCAGTAAAAAGCATCGTTTAAGAAAAGGACCCAAGGCCCTTTCCCGAGGTTGCACAAATGTTCCCCCGAGGGATGCCGACCCTTGAAACCCAAGAGAGAAATGGATGTGGCAAAAAGCCCAAATAGATCTTCCAAACATTTAGTTGAGATTATGTGGAGGAAAGGGAGAGGGGTGCAAAAAAGTGTTAAAAGGGGGTGTCAAACCCATTTTCCCCGCCCTTTACCTGCAGGGTTTTCTGCAGGGGATTTCCCGGAGGGAATATCAGACGTACCCTTACTGCTACTCCTCCATGAGGTCCCTTGTCAAAAGGGTTTAAAGGGCTTTAACTTTAAATTCCAGAAAATGGACGATTTCCCGGCAAAATTTTGTAGGCATACACAAATGGGTTCATGAAGCTATCGATGTTGCAGTTTTTCCCCTTTTTCTGAATTTGACAGTCCCGGATTAGGGGATCCAGTTCTTAGATATTTTATAAGGTGTTTGGCAGCACCGTGGTCAAGGTTTTTCCTACACCTTTTGCTGTCCCTTTCCAGGTCCGGAGTACCTTTTTTTAAAGGTTTTTTACCCGGGGAAATAGTTTTCCCCAGGTTTCCTTGGGGCAGGTTCAGGATTTTTTTTGCTAGGCAAAGGGGGGCCGACCTTTGTTAGGGGATTCTGTCTAGCAGCGGAGGCCCCTGTGGATTTTGTGCAGTGGAGTCTTTGGGAAGGGTTAGGGTTCCTTTGCCTGGGCAAAGGCGTGCCGAGCCTTTTTTCAGGAGCATTCTGAAGCGGAGTGCTCGGGATGTGGGGGCGCGGAGCTTCACCGTGAGGCCCCTGGAGCCTTTCCTGATGGGTCCAAAAACCTTACTTGGAGGAGAGTTCCTCAATAGACCCCCATCCTACCCGTTTCGGGGAAAAAACTCACCAGAGGCAGTGTCAGCAATTTGGGGTGAGGTTTAGAGGGAAGTGGCAGAGGTGTGTGTAAGAAGCATTGGGAGGGAAGGGTTTGGGGGGAAGGAGGAGGGGGTAGAACGAAGCAAAAGGGCCTACCTGGCTGTGCAAAAAGCAACGGGGACGCCTTTTCCCGGAAAACTAACTTCCCTTGCCCTTTACCAATACTTTTCCTTTTTAAATTTGACCTTTTACATTTCTTTGAAAAAGCTTCGAGCTTCTTTGCAGGGTAAAAGCATATTGGGCTGGACAGTTTTCATCTCCTTAAACGGTTTTACCCATTACACTACTCTTGGGTTTTCCCTTTTTTTTAAAAAAGGGCAAAATTTTGGGCCCCTGCCATAACCTTGGAGTTTAAAACACCCATAGGTTGGGGAAATGGCTTTTCCTGAGTGGGACCCCTGCAACTAACGATTCTGGAAAGGGCTAATGTGTTAAAGTTGAAGAAGAGTGGGCGACTGTTCCAAAACCCTAACTTTTTTCCTAAAAGTTTTTCTGCCACACATTAAAAAATTTTAGTTCCTTTAACAGTTTTCCTAGAAAACCCCACAGGTTCGGGAAAAAAACAATTCCCTTAGAGATTGAGGGTTTTTTTAGGGACATGAAAATTTAGCCCCAGGAAGACATATTGCACCAGACGGTACCTGTTGGTGACAAAACCTCAAAATCAGGCTACCATTCGCTGTGGGGTGATACGAGGAAGTTGAATACTAACTATTTTCCCATGAACCCAAAAGGTTTTAAGACCAGATTGATAACCATCAATGGTCTTCACTACCAGATACTTAATATTGAAAAGCTTCTATTACCCGGGAAGATCTCCTTAGTGGATTGAGGAGGACTTTTCCCTTCTTACCTGGTTTGGGAGCCCCGGGAAACCCTTACGTTCCATTCTTGCCCTTGGAACGGAAAGGCTCCAGATGAAACGGTGATTTCCCGAGAGAATGGAGGTATTGCGCAGGTCTCAGGGAGAGAGCTAGATCTTTGTAAATTTTTAGTCTATACAAATTTGAATTTCATTTCCTACCCCCCCACCACCCTGGAGTCCAACGAGGGGAAGCTAGGTTGGGTTTTAAAAAATCCCAACGCAAGGGGGAATGAGGAAATTAAAGCAGCCACTTACATACTGTGGGAGTCGCGGGACCCATGCGCACCCACTGAATAGTGCCGCTTTACCTAGCCAATTTTCCCGCCCCATTTTACTTGACCGGGCCTTTATCAAGCCACCCGTCTAAACCCGATAAAGGGCCAAAGAGGTTGTTGCTAGCGCAGGGACAGCGTGCAGCATCGCTCAACCTCAGGATCCTGTCTCCTGGTAATCGGGATGCCCCCCACGGCAAACCAGTGGGAGAGTTTCCCAGCCAAGATGGAAGAACCGGGGTGGGGGGACCTCCCTCTTAGGCCCTTTGGGAACCAGGAAGCCATTTTGATCACCCTCATGGTGACCCCCCCAGTAGGGTAACCCTTGGGCCCGGCCACCCGATCATTGGGACCCCAAGCCCCCCCCCCGCGCAAGGGGGCTTCCCTTTGGGGGGGACAGTGGGGATTTCCCTGTCCAAGATGGAAAGAACCAGGGGGGGACACACCCCTCCATAGGTTGGTGCACCAGGAAGCCATTTTTTCTCACCCTCACTGGTGACCCTCCCGTATGGGTAGCCCTCTGGTCCGGCTCACCAGATCTTGGGACTCAAGCCCCCCCACCCCGGGGAAGGCGGCCATAGGGGGGAGGGGTCCCGACTCTCGTTCAGTCTGTCTCCAGCCGGGGGGCATTTTGGGCGTCCTTTTAGCTTAAAATCTAGGCTGGATTTTGGGAGCAACAGTGTTTCGGCTGGTTAGCTTGGTCCCATTCCCGGGCCGGGGGGATGTTTTAGGGTATCAGAGGGCTCCCTGTTTTGGGGCTGGCAGAGAGTCAAAAAGAGAACTATCTGCTGGACGATCTCATGACAGGCAGTTTTTAGCTGATGTGTGTCCATTTAGCAGCAGGTCTCACAAAGGCAACCTATGCTTTTTATTTTCTCTTGCCCCTGAAGCCCTGATGGTCAGAGTAACTACCGTAGTTGGGCCCCGCACGTTCGCACATTTAATCTCATTGTTGTGGGGGGTTTGTAGGAAGTTTCCATGAAATAAAAAATTTTTCATCCCCCCCACCGCAGGTCCAACAAGGGGGGAAATTTTAGTTAGAATAAAGTCTAAAAGTCAGGGGGTTAGAAGATATACCAGCCAAAGGGTGTTGTCCGGAAGCGTGTGAAAATTGGTTTGGGGGATGTAGTTGGTTAGCTTGTATTTGGACCGTCAGCCAGCCCTTTTTCAAAGGCTTGTGACGCACGTAGTATTGGGTTTGTCTCGTGTTGTTAGCGAGACTGAGAGCGATCTCGGGGCGCCATGTGTGGGCAAAAGTGTATTGCCTAGTGTTGGGTTCGGTTTTTTTTCAAAGGGGAGGGTAATCTTTTTGTTATTACCCCTCTAGCAGTTTGCCGGGACTTCTAGAAGTGAGATGGTGCAGTAATTCCCACTCATGTGTGGTTTCGGGTTTGGGTATTAAAGGGGGGATGGGTGTTTAAATTTTCGGGAAATATCCTGTTGCAGTGCTGCATTTAAGATATGGATAGTTACTGATCAGGGGGAAGGTGTTCAATGTTTTTTTGTTTAGTTTCTTTCTCCGGATGTGTTTGGGGCGTTTTATTTTGGTTTTTTATTCCTCTGGTGTATTTGGGTAGAGAGAGGACGTCTCTGTGAGAGTGTTTAGTCCCATGGGTTTTGGGGGAAAATGTCCTATGTTGCTGTAGTAGTTTGTAACCAGTCTGTTGGGGTGGGCGAATCGGGCATTCTGGTGGGGGAAATTTGGAAAAATTTGTTGCTAAAAACCCCGTGGGAGGTCCTCTCCTCACTGGGTCAACCTTTTTACTTGGCATTGTATTGTAGGATCTCTGCTTGTTCGACCCCATGAGAATTTCCCTTGGGATCTTTGGTTGGGGCAGGTGTTTTTTAATTTTGTGTGTAATTTTTGTTTTGTATCATGTGCGTAGTTGTGTGTCCCAGCCCCATGTTAGTGCAAGTTCATCTAAGTGCCTGTATTGTATTTTAAGCAATTTCAGACGGTGTGTTTCTCTGTAGTGAAAGATAGTCTTGTATGTTGTTTTGGGGATATTAGCCTGCTGAACCGTCTGTATGTCTGTGTACCACTGTTCAAGGTGGGTTTTTATTGTGTCTGTTGTTTGCCCCTTGAGATCAGTTACTTGTGTGTCCAGGGTAGGAAGTGGGACATCAGGGGTACTTAGGGGGATATCACTGGGGATATCTTTTAGCTCCATCACTGTGGGTATTTTAATGGTTTTTGGCCTCATTGACTGATGTGAGTAGGAGGCTGTAGTGGAAGATGCCGGTGTTACTTTTTGGGGAACTGACTGGGGCTCCAGTGTCTGGGCGTCAGCGAGCTGAGGCTCCAGTGTCTGGGATTTAGTTGTCAGGGGCTCAATGGACTGATCCTGCAAAGGTTATGGCTCCACTGCCTGGGCCTGTGCAAGCTGAGGCTTCGGTGCCTGGGGTTGTGGTTGTTCAGGCTGAGGCTTCGGTGCCTGGGTTTGTGGTTGTTCAGGCTGAGGCTTCGGTGCCTGGGGTTGTGGTTGTTCAGGCTGGCCTGAACCATCTGGGTAGGGGGTTTTACCACCTATAGGATGTGTGTAGCCGTGGCTAACTACAGAGCTTCTTCAATAATTAAACAAGTTGTGACAATTCTGCAAGTGTTATTTTACAAAGATTAGGTGTATATATCCACGAAGGTGAGGAATTACCGAACAAGGAATGACCAATCACAGGTGGCCACCCCTCGCTTAATCAAGGCGTGGCAAATAGCAAGTGGCCATCCACTTGTGTGATCATTGCTTGTTACCACGGGGTCGAGCAAACTAGTGACCAAGCGGTTACAATACTCCCTGTCAGCAAAGCTGCCCCATGGTATGAGAGAGTGGGCGGCTCGCCCTCCTGGAGAACTGCATTGAAGGGGGATCATGGTCCTGAAGATACTCTGGTTTTAGGCTGTTGTTGCCTCTTTGCATCAACAATTATATTATCTCCTCAGTATCTGATATATATAATCTTAATAGTTCATACTAGTCATATTTCTCTTACAGATCTTACTCTTTCAACTTGTATTAATTTGTTTAGACAAATGTAAAGGAAAGTTCACAACTTTGTTGAGAATTTACAACTAATTTATTAACTGTAAAGTATTATATATAGTAAACATGTAAAGTCAATCACATAAATTTATATGTCAATAATATAACATCTGAGTTCATTATAATCCAATACAATAATTATACCATATTAAATATCCATCTTTTAGTTTTAACAAATAACTTACCACTTTACTCTAATTGTTAACATACAAACTACATAATATAAATTTAAGCAAGCTGTTATTAATTAACCAATGTCAATGCTTAAAATAGATGTAAGCAGTTAATAAAAGAAATTCTTTCTTCACATACAATGATTGAAATCATAAAAATATTTGTAACAAATTAAAATACAGAAAATAGTGAGAATTATATTTAGGCAAGATGAATTACTTATACCAAGCAATTTAAAATACTAAGTTAATGTCTTTACACAATTACTAACTTAAACTCAAGATTATCTCCATTAAAAAGTAAATGAGTACGTTCTGAAAATGGACATAAAATGTCTTGTGCTTAATCAGGCAATCATAATACTGAATTAATATTGCTAAGCCGCAATTAACTCAAGCAAACTTATTCTAGGAAATACTTAATGATTACATACAAAACACAAACTTATTCTTACGCTCTACTGGAAATTAACAATCATCATCACTGTTAAGTCACACTTCCGTACAGCTGAGATCTCTTAGAAGTAAATCATTAATTCCTTACTCTCTATGCTAACTTAATATATCAGTACACTTAGAATTCAAATCTATATGTCTTCAATTATATCATTCTTCAAAACTTGACAATCAAATCTATAATTATTCCATTATATGATTATTACTTCTAAAATTAACTTAGTCAAATACAATTCTTGGTCCTTTATATAGTCATACATCAATCAAGAAATACCTATAACCTACTTAATCCACATTTTCCATAGCACATTCCCGTCCACTATGTTCCCCCTTAAACAAGAAACACTTAAATTGCTTCAATAGGGCTTACCCAAAAATGCCACCAAAGTGACATGGCTACAAGGTGCTACCAGAGATGACCGAAAACCAACTCCAACTCCACCGTTAGTCTGCCACTAGCCGTCTTTTATTCCAGATATGGGAGCCCTTCCGGTCACACCCTTAACAGTTATCATGAATATAATTATAATTTCTCTTCACTTATTTGGAAACTATCTGCGTCAGGACTTTCCTATGTCCCAGCAAATTTTAACACTGTATTTATCACTTTAACTTTTGTTTATCTACCTTCCGTGTTATTTTCTTGATCCCCGACTGGATTATTGTGATATATCTAGTGATCGCCTCCAA
Source organism: Penaeus monodon (assembly GCF_015228065.2). Lineage (NCBI taxonomy): Eukaryota > Metazoa > Arthropoda > Malacostraca > Decapoda > Penaeidae > Penaeus > Penaeus monodon. The sequence continues at coordinate 19,196 of NW_023657695.1, forward strand.
CTAGTTGTTTTCGTATTCGTGGCTTCTAGAAGCTTCTGTTAGTTATGGCGTGAACATGCGCTCAGTTTGACGTCATGGGTCATCTTCCTGTTTACCATCTTTTCTGATCATTTTTTCTGGATTTCGCCCTCATCTTTGCCGTATTGTTCTATTTTTGATGTCGCGACCGGATGGTGCGTCCGCTCTGCTTCGCGTTGTTTACGAGATAATGCGTGTCTTATCCACGACAAGGCAATCGATCGAGATATGTTGTTGGCGCCTATAATCCGCAGTAGGAATGCCTTCTTCTTCCTCTCAATGACTTCATATGGGCCAGAGTAGGGAGGCTGGAATCTACTTGCGCGGTCGACCGGTGCTGATGTCACAGAGGATTGTGGTACCTGCTTTGTCCACAGGAACGTCCTTCCACTTGAAGGAAGTAATGGATGTACGGCAGGCCTTGGGGTTCTGTTGTTGCTCTTTGGCGAGTTGGTTGTAGTCGAGCCCTAATCGACCTGCATCGATGGAAACTCTGGAAAGGGCGTCGGTGATGGCGGAGAGATGACGGCGCTGGCAGAGGGACCATGCATCGGCTTGTCTCGTGAAGGCTTGGACTAAGGGCATGTGATCCATCTGAATCATGAAGGTGTTGCCCTCAAGAAAATGGCGGAAATGATGGACAGTTTGTTGAACGGTGAGGGGCTCTCTATCGAAGGTTGAGTAGTTCTTTTCAGCCTTCAGTAGCTTGTGGCTGAAGAAACCCAGAGGGCAGGGCAGTCCTCTGACCACCTGCTCGAGGACAGCTCCATGTTGCTGGCGTCTGTGGTGAGGAGAAGGGGCTTCCTTGGGGTGGGAAAAACGAGGAGGGCTGACCAGGCGAGAGCTTCTTTGGCCTTATGAAATGCATCTGCTTGAGGGGGCCTCACGTCAGGTCCTTGGGTTTCCCTACAAATGCACTGTACAGGGTTCCATGATGGATGCGATGCCGGGCAGGAAGCGGTGATAGTAGTTCACCATTCCCATGAACTCTTGGAGGGTCTTGACTGAGGATGGCTTGGGAAATTGCCGCAACCTTGTCAGGGTGGGGGGGCACCCATGGGAGAGAGGCAGTGCCTCAGAAAGTCCACCTCTCTGATGCCAAAACACACTTGTCGTACCACACTACCAGGTCACTCTGCTGCAGGCAGTCTAAAACTGTAGAGATGTGACGCAGATGTTGCTGTTTGGAGAAGGAGAAAATGAGGATGTCGTCGATGTAGCAGATGCAGAAGGATAAATCACCCAAGATGCCATTCATCATCCGCTGAAAGGTGGCTCCGGCATTTCTGAGACCAAAACAGCTGTAGTTGAAAGTGTAAGTATCAAAGGGCATGGTGATGGCAGTTTTGGGGATGTCTTCTGGGTGCATTGGTACTTGGTATTACCCCACACTAGATCGAGCTTGGAAAAAATCTTGGCGCCATGGAGGAAGGAAGTGACATCAGTGATGTTAGGCAGCGGGTAGTGGTCTGGTTCTGTAAGCATATTGAGGTGTCTGTAGTCACCACAGGGACGAAGGGAGCCGTCCTTTTTTACCACTATGTGCAGAGGGGATGCCCAAGGACTTGGCACCTTTTGACATATGCCTAGGCACTCCAGCTCTGCGAAGGTCTGCTTTGCCGCGGCGAGTTTGTCGGGTGATAGCCAACGAAACTTGGAAAACACTGGAGGGCCTGATGTCTTGATATAGTGATAGATCCTGTGCTTGGCTGGAGTCTCAGGTTGCTGGCGAAGCACAGGTTTAATTACGTTGGGTTAGGAGTTATGAAGGTGTGCGTAGTCATCTGCAACATCAATCACCTGAAGGGCGAGATTGTCTGGGGCAGACGCGATGGGGGTGGCGGTGAGGGAAGCTGCATCGACCAATCTCCCACTGGAGACATCGACGAGGAGCTAGTAGTGGGCCAGGAAGTCTGCTCCAAGCAAGGGGAGGGTAACGTCGGACACCACGAAGCTCCATCCATGTTGGATGGAGCTTCGGATGTTGAGATATTTGTGGCTGCATGTGGGGATTGGTGTGCCATTGGCTGCGGTGAGTCTGATGACAGGCTTATGTCGGTGTGGCTTCCTCCACTGAGAGGCTGGCAGGAGTGAGCAGGCAGCGCCAGTGTCCACTAGGAAGCGGACACCAGTTATGGATTCTTGCAGGAAAAAGGTATTGGTGCAGCTGGGGGCCAGCGTGATAGGCGACGGCCGCCTTACATTTATTATGGGCAGGGGCAACCTGGTTTGCAGTTCCTCATCGTCGCCTAACTTGGCATGAAAATAGCAGAGGCTGTCGGCAATTTTTTTGCTGCTTTGCTGCTGTTGTGGCAACGGGTTCAGTTGTTGTCATACTGGATGCCGGCAGACGCATGGAGTACAGTTGACCACTGCAATGTCGTCCTCGTCTGGTGGGGTCACTGTTGAGACGGGTCACTGTGTTGATGTGACGGGCTGCCGACGCGTGTGCATCATTTAGGTGGTCCGCCATCTCTTGCAGGTCGGCTTCATCCATCTCTGTGTTGGGGATGACTGCACAAATAATTTCTAGTAGTGGAGAAGCCAAAGGGCGCGAAGCAAGTCCAGCCGTTGGCGAGCTGGAAGAGCTGTGTCACTCGCAATGCTGCTGATGGAGTGAAGCACTGTAGGAGGAAAGTTTTGAGGTCATCGTAATGGATGGTAGTATCAACCACTCTGAGATGCTGGGAAAAAGTTCATATGGAAGGGCCACGAGCATGTGGTTGGCTTGAGTAGTGGGGTTAATTACCCTTTTCAGGCAGAATTGCACTTCAGGTTGCAGGAACCAGGTGGGAGCGTTGATCACTGAGAAGGTGGGGAGCTTGACTTGTGCTGCCGCGGCTGTAGGGTTGTTGGTTGACGTGTTGTCAAATGGCATGTTGAAGGGCGGAATGGCTACAGGAGGGCGGATGCTGTTGCTCGAAGTCCAGGGTCACCAATGTAGCCATGGCTAATCGCAGAGTTTCTCCAGAGCTGAGGAAGATAATTAAACTAGTGGTGACAATTCTGCATGTGTTTTATTTTACAAAGATTAGGTGTATATATACACAAAGGTGAGGAATCACCGAACAAGAATGACCACAATTGGCCACCCCTTGCATGATCAAGGTATGGCGAATAGCAAGCGGCCATCCACTCGTGCGATCATCGCTTATTACATGCACATGTAACCAAGCAGTTACATGTGCATGAAGGAGGACCACGAGAATCTCCTTTTGGGCCATAGCCCTGGCTTAGTCTCTTTTTCTTTTTCTTTCTCCCTAATTTTCTTTCCAGGCAGAGCAACTGTTGGGCACTGCCGCAGTTGAGGCATTTTTTGATGGAACTCTTACAGTCCCTGAAGGAGTGGGTGTTAGAACCGCACTCTGTGCATCAGGTTCTCTTCTCTACTTTGCAGTGGGTTTTTAAATGCCCATAGCCAAAGCAGTTCATGCATTGCCTGAGAAGTGTATATCTCCCAAATTCAGTTTGTCAGGGGGCAACATATAACTTGAAGAGGTATATCCCCCGGTCTTTGATTGGCCATGGCATGATAAAAAAAATCCTGGCCTTGATTATATAGTTGAGCTTCATGATGCTCAACTTGAGTTCCAGGGAAGGAAGTGTGATTTTTTTCCTCAGTGTCTAGTTCCGACTCCTTGGTGACTTGTCAGTCTAATTTCTTGAAGATAAGCATCAGCTTAGCCTTCATGTCTACTGGTAAAATCGGGGAGAAACCAAGGTTCTCCAGAGTCTGGACGACATTCTTCGAGAAGATCTTCTGGGCATGGATGTCGTCCTCAATTATGGTCAGATATCTGTCATGTAGGGTGAAGTACTCTGATCTCAGCACTAAAAAGTGCATTGGCTAGGGTCTCATGTTTTCTCGGGGTGGGACCACCGAAAGCTTGAATTTTTATCTTTGCCATATTCAAAGGTTGCGCATGGGACTGGTGAGGAGATGCAGGCTGAGTGATATAACTGAGGCAAGGGATGAGGGATGTGATGATGGAGAGAGAGAGAAGGGGAAGAAAAGAGGAGCCTATACTCGACCTTCCCAAGTGGCAGACTGACTGCATTCTCCAGAGGATCGGAGGTCTACATTTGGCCACTCCCTTATTGTCAGTCCTTGCTACAAAGGGGCAACAGGTAAGTAGTGCAACACCCAGACAAATACAAAAGCCTTTGAGGGACTTATGCAGGTCCAGGTGACCACAAGAAAGGGAAAAGAGTTCAGGAGGAGAAAAAGCACACCTAGATGTTGCCTCAGACTGGGCCTCTCTATACATGTTTCCCTGTGATAGAGGTAGTGTGGGTTTGAGGAGAGGTGTTTTATTCCCTTATCACCGTCATTATTTAGGAAGAAGAGACTGCTGAGGACAGTGACAAAGCAAAAGAACTCTGAAAACAGAGTAAGTTTGCTGTTCATTTACATTAATTGGGGTGCAGATAATAGCAAGAGGGTCCAAGCAGACCAGGGTTGCTCAGTGACAATTTGATTGTTCCTTTTTGCTATTATGGTGACTCGCTTTGCTTTAACTTGGTGATGGTGGGATGCTAATCTCGGTTCCGGATTCTGCGGCTCCAGTAGACGTGCACTATGCAAGCTTGCAGGGAATGAAGGGAGCCCGCTGTCCAATGAGGGAACCGAAAGGTGTCCGTGTCAGCCAGTCACGTCTCTGAAGAGAGTCGAGAGAAGCGCCTGCTGAGTGTGAAGACATGGCTGTGGACCTGATGTGACCTGACCTAGGGAATTATGCTGAATTTCATGTTGCAGGGTCGTGCTGCTACAGGTAATCCCCCTCCAAAGAGTGAGCTAATCGAGCGAGAGAAATACCATGATGTGTCACTCCAGCTGAATCGGTGCGGTGGCAACTATGTTGAGTGAGGCTGCACCGGTGGCAAGTGAGGTGATTGTGGCATCCGCCACAGGTGCATTATAGACGATGGGTGGAGCCGTAATAATGACGTCAGGCTTGGTCAGAACTGGCAGCAAAACCTTAATAGCTCGCTGAACTGTTATGCCTTTTCGTTAATGTTAACAGTTGGATTGGTGTTACTGAAGAGGCCCTTAGTCTGCTAAAGAGTGGGATTGGTCACACTGCACAGTGTCCCTCCGTGGAGAAACATCGTCCCGGTATAGCAGTGCAGATTAACCCGAGAATATACCCAGGTATAGTTTGGGCTAGACCAGAATAACCCCTAGGGTATAATTGGGCCTTGCCATTTTAAATCTGGATTTGAAATAGGCTAATCTATACTATACCCTCTAGGCCAGAATATACCTCTGTTAGAATCAATAGCAAGACTTTTTTTCTAAACTATTACTATTATGTAATGTAATGATGTTAACACACCATTATATGTTCCTCCGACTTAAAAATGGGAATAAGGAATGATGAAAGGTATAGTCATCAGGAATTAGTTTTTGAAATTAGGCCCTTCAAAGTTTCCAAGTATGTAAAATAACTTGTTTAGTAAAAAGGTTATAAAGGTGTTATATAAAAATGATCGGGTGATAATAACAGCTTAAAGTTCACTACAAAAAAATCTAACTTTCACATTATAAAATGGTCGTACTACAACTGAAATACTAAATTACCGAGAAGTCACAGGTGCGCCTGAAATAGAAAGATTTCTCTGCTTGGGTCTTCAAAATGCTTAATGGCTTAGCCTTAGTGCGATGATTTTTCTTATAATATTTCTCATAACATGTTTTAGAAGACTGAAACACTAAGACCTGCATATCCCATGTCAACAATATTGATTCATAGTAATGGTATCTGAATGAAGACATGTCAATAAATTGTACAGATACAGCATTCCAGTTTAATAATTTATTTTATTTTATTATTGGAAAAAATATGGGGCAGCTAGGAGCACCTTACATCAAGCCCCGCAAAGTTTAAAATAAAAATAAAAATTTAGAATTTAAAATATTGCTGCACCTGTGGGTCTTTGTCTCTGTGTGAAACATGTGTTAACATGAAAAGGATGACCTGGGCAAACATGACGCAACTGGCTGTGAGTGGAGGAGCGGAGGAACAAGTTGGGTGCTGCTCCTGCGAAGACCTCTTTTGTGCCCTTGTGACCTGATATACTTTGTGTTGACCTGTTATAAGCTGTATCGTGCAGTGTGACATGCTGGTTTCCCCCCTGTATTGTGCCTATAGAAAAGTGTACGGGTAAATAACTGTCATTTTGTGTTTATTTCGTGCCCTGCTTCGCCAAGTGGTGTTTCCTCTCATGGTGTTCTGGGACGCTGTGGTGCTCGGTGCCTCTTGGAGCTGTTTAGTGTTCACGACCCCGTGGATAGCACGCCGTCTGCCTAGCCTGCCTTGTGTTGGTGGCAGAGAGATGAGGCGGCCGGTGTAACAAATGGTGTCAGGAGTGGGATTAGTGATATTTGATCAGTGAGACTATTTAGATTTATCATGTCGTCCAAAGATGGCGGCAGCCATGAGGGAGAGGAGGCTATGACTGAGGCAGGCACGAGTGAGGTGAAGCCGAGCCAGATGGAGCTGATCACTGCCATGCTGGCCGGTATGAGGGAGGAAATGGCACAAAGGGCAGAAGAGCAGGCACAGAGGACACGCGAGCAGGTGCACCATCTCATCGAGATGCAGGCAAGTAACAGTTCTGCCAACTTGTTGAGGTGCTGCAGAGCAATCTCGCATCTGTGAAGATGGAAACTCAGCAGTACACCGACAAGGCCTGCAACAGCGTGAAGAGTGAACTGATGGAGGAGGTGCAGACTCTGAAGGGCGAGGTTCAGGGTCTGAGGGAGGAAGTGAAGGCAGAAAGGCGGCGTCACGAGGTGGTAACTTTGCAAGCAGAGAAGGCAGACGAGGTCCTGGCAACAGATGCCAGAGTGTCAGATTTACAGGGGTCTGCCTGGGGTCCATGGCAGGGAACCCCCGGGCCTCGCAGCGTTGTGTCGGAGCCAGTGGTCGCTGCAGAAGGCTGGGGACCCATAGGAACTGCTCCCTTGGGTATAGGTAGCGGCAAACTCGGACCCGGTCAACCCGCCTCGTTGCCTCCCTCACCTCCTTCCTCCCATCCGGGCGTGTTAGTTCACGGCACGCTTTCTCCACCCTGCAGCCCCTCGGCCTCCAGACATTCTGTGAGGCGTAAGCCAGCTGAGTACGACGGGAAGGTGGCCTGGGAGGCATATGTCGCCCAATTTGAAATGCTGGCATCTGCCCAGGGCTGGAGCCAGGAAGAAAAGGCCCTGCAGCTGGTAACAGCGCTAAGGGGCCCCGCGGTGGAAGTGTTGGGGCATCTGCCGCCATCCCAACATGCCTCTTACACCAGCGTGGCGGAGGCTTTGAAACGCCGTTTCGGGCACCACCACCAGGCCGAGGTATAACGGGCCCGCTTGAAGAAGCGGACTCGTGAGCGTGGTGAGACACTGTCCCAGCTGACGCAGGATGTGGAGGCGCTGGTAAGGAGGTCGTACACCTGGTCCGCAGTGACGCAGATTGACGTGCGCCTGGCCTG